>NC_060160.1:11633188-11663607 GCF_021292245.1 Micropterus dolomieu | reverse complement strand
CTCAAGGTTGTGCGTGTTGTGGCTTCACAGATGCTTTGCTGCATACCTCATAACGAGTGGTTATTTCAGTCAAAGTTGCTCTTCTATCAGCTTGAATCAGTCGGCCCATTCTGACCTCTAGCATCAACAAGGCTTTTTTGCCCACAGGACTGCCGCATACTGGATGTATTTCCCTTTTCACACCATTCTTTGTAAACCCTAGAAATGGTTGTGCGTGAAAATCCCAGTAACTGAGCAGATTGTGAAATACTCAGATTGGCCCGTCTGGCACCAACAACCATGCCACGCTCAAAATTGCTTAAATCACCTTTCTTTCCCATTCTGACATTCAGTTTGGAGTTCAGGAGATTGTCTTGACCAGGACCACACCCCTAAATGCATTGAAGCAACTGCCATGTGATTGGTTGATTAGATAATTGCATTAATGAGAAATTGAACAGGTGTTCCTAATAATCCTTTAGGTGAGTGTGTGTGTGTGTGTGTGTGTGTGTGTGTGTGTGTGTGTGTGTGTGTGTGTGTGTGTGTGTGTGTGTGTGTGTGTGTGTGTGTGTGTGTGTGTGTGTGCGCGCGCGCACGCACACACACACACACACACACACACACACACACACACACAAAAGATAACAATATAGCTAATGAATGACAATTAAAAAGGTCCAACTGCAGGAATTAATTTTTTCGGCAACACTGTGTAACTTTGATGGTTTTAAACTTGATAAACAGATAAATAATGTTGTTAAATCCAGTTTTTATTACCTGAGGCTTTTATCTAAAATCAAACCGGTTTCATTTCGTAAGCACTTTGAACATGTGATTCATGCTTTCATCTCAACTCGTCTGGACTACTGTAATGTACTTTACATTGGAGTTAACCAAACCTCTCTCTCACTCTTACAGTTACAAAACTCGGCCGCTCGTCTTTTAACTGGAACTCGCAAGCATGAACACATTACACCAGTGCTGGCCTCGCTTCACTGGCTCCCGGTCCATTTTAGAATACATTTTAAGATATTATTGTTTGTTTTTAAGTCACTGAACGGGTTGGCACCTCACTACATCTCTTACAAGTCTACACCCCCCCACGGTCACTTAGGTCTACTGATCAACTTCGGCTGGTCGCTCCAAAAACCAGGGGCGACCATGAGCTACCTCCACAGGTCAAATTGGCCCGACCCTCGAATGTTTTAAATCCCATCTTAAAACCCACTTGTATTCCCTGGCTTTTAACCCAGCATGAGAGCTGTGTAGTCTTGTTGTTTTATGTGTTTTACATGAGTTTTTATGTTTTATTTCTTGTTCAGGACTTTGTAAACCTTTGTTTTTTAAATGTACTATATAAATAAAATGGATTGGATTCGCTGGTCAGTTAGGCCGAGGCTAACAGCTGAGATTTCTGCTCGAACATGTGCAGAGGTGACGTTTTTGGTTTAGAAGCGGTTATTGTGGTGATATTCACAGTATAAGTGCAGGTAGATTCGGTTATGATTCCCTGGTTCCAAAAACACTGGCAGAGCCACGGAAACAGTGGTTAATGCCTGTTCAGGCCTCTGGGAGCTTTTTCGGAAGAGGGGACCTTAGACAGGATCTGAAACGCAACGTTTTAGACAGAGGCTGAATAGAGGTGCTGCTGCAATGTAAAGTATGACAATAACTGTTTGAACATTAAAGCATATAAACCTATTTTAGTATATTTTTTAAACCAGTTTAAACCTGAAAATGAGCATAATAGGAAACATCAGTATCATGTTTCAGCTTCTAATAAAACCTTCTAGCAAAGTACAGCATATACAGATCCAAACGGTAGTGGAAAAGAGACTAACCAAGAAGTGGACCAGGACTTCTATCTCTTTAACACCAACACATGGACACAATCACACAGGTTAAACTCAAAGGTTAGCTGGTCTGAATGGGTCGACATGACCTGGCTTTGGAACCCTTTCTTTGCTTGAACATTGACTGGTCATTTCGTTGGGTCTGGTGAGCAGACTTTTCTATTAGACATGGTGAACTCATCTCATTTTATTTAGCCCAACTATATTTATGGACTAGCCTTAAAAAGGGAGAAAGTGAGACATACAGAGAAAGAGAGAAGTGGAAATTTATTTGGTACTTCTGTAATTTTGGGTTGATTGTAATTTTTAGCAGCGCTGTGAGGGGAACTACAGTTGTGGATTCTGAACAGCGACGTCCAGAGATTAGCCAGTGACAGCAGTCCCACATGAATGGGTAAAGCATGAGTTCAACAGAACCACTCTATACTCAAGTTTCCTGTGTTAAAGGAGTATCAAACAGTCGAAGAACAAACCTGGTTTGTATTGTGACTCACTAGAAGAACTTAAAGTGCATACAGACTCAACAAGCCATGCTGACAACATTTACAGGAATTAATCTATTTTTCTTTCTCTAGACATCCAGTACATTCCAGGCTATGGCCCAGACCATTTCTGAGTCATCACTTGCTGTACCACCCCCCTCCCCAAACATACCTCCAACCCCTTTGCAACACTTTTGTACTACAACTTAAACAAAACCAGATTGAATGAGTAAGCTATCGGGAGGCAACTCCCCCACCCCTGCCTCTCCTATCCCCAACTAGCACAGCAATGGCAGCCATGTACTCAGCTGTTCCATTGTACACACACCAGTCTGGTGCGTACATGCAAATCTGTTGGGCAAATTGTGGACCTTTTGATTGCAAGAAAATGTTATTCATTCTTAGCGCTTACATTTTTCATGTTTGCTGGTGGTATGTTACTGTCACTTAGAAGTGACCACTCTGTTACGTCTAGACAAATATATTCTGATTTCTTGCCCATGTAACGAGATTAACTGAGCACCTACAAGTCCAGTGAATGACATCTCAAGGCAGAGAGCAGAGAAAGCATCTGCACATGAGCACTTCTACTATATACAGGTTGAGCAATTTGGATGTCTGCTGTCCTGTTTTCCCTTCGGAGAGACGGGGGTGGGGAGAAGGAACGGAGGGAAGAGGAGGAGAGTTAAAGAGAGGGAGTAGAAGGAGGCTACATTCCAATGCAAGACAAGCCTGATGCCAGGAGGCGCTCATCTGGGAAGCATCAGACGCTTCTGCATCTAAATCCATAAACAACAAACAAGCAAACAACCTCCCACAAAAAAACACATTAGACCAGACAGTTACCTTCCTTTTTCTGTCTCTTTGTAACTACACACATTACCTTCCATGCTGTAGCTTCAGCCTACAGAGTATTCAGAGGTTATGTTTAAGCTTCATACAGAAAGACAGCCTGCATGGCTTACCTGCTTGTTCTTATACTTCTTCAGATAGCGTGGGGACACCAGGCATTCTGGGTTGATATCAGTGGTGATTGGCTCAATGAACTGAGGGTCAGGGTTCATGTGCTGCATCTTGAGGAAGGACAGAATGTTCTGGACCTCCAGGTTGTAAGAGCTGTCGGCCATGGTCTTCCCTTTGGAGGCCAAGCGACATGCAGCCATCCAGTGGGCATACTGTTTCTCCTGGAGAAGAAAGTCAAACACTGATCATTTTAAAAAAATCTGTGAAAGGATAACAAATGATTATAACTGGTGTACTAAAACGTCAGTTTTACCATATCACACCGAAGCCAGATCTCATTCATGCCATCTGCCACAGGGATTAGCAACTTGATGTTGAATTTCTGACCCGAGATGTTAACATCTGGAGTTACCTCACAACCTACACATGGAGGCCAAAGTGGAGAGAGGAAGAAGAGGTCAAAGGTCACACACATTCTTCAGACGCACCATCAATAACCTTCTTGCAGCAACAAAATTTAGTATTACATTCTTGCATGTGCGTGACATGACATCTTTTGTGTGTTTGCACCTCTAAGATTCATTTGGTGAGCAGGTGTCCCATGTGCCTCCTCTTTACTCTTGTAACAGGAAATTGTGATATCCTTGAATGTGCACCAATACTGCTTATAGCCCTTCAGTGTCAGTTTCTTGGGTCTGGAAAATATATAAACAGACACAGGGAGATATGTCAGACTTCAGATGGAGAAAACACCCATTTTCTTTATTAGTGGTCCAGAGGGAGAGTGGGGGAGGGGAGGGGGAGGCTTCTCCAAGTGCAAAGTCAGCAAGGTGAACAGGAAAGGAGTCAGCATTGGATCTGAACATTAATGGAAAACCATTAAACAGGAAATGCCTCGTGATATCATACAGCGCCCCATGGTTTATACATTTTATGAGACAACCCAACCGCCCCGGGGCCACCTGCCTGTCAGCAAAGGCTTGAAGCCAGAAATGAATATGGTGAAAAATATGCTTGGTCCAACTGTAATCACTTTGAAAAGCTAAACTGCTTGCAAAATGTCCTCTGGCAAACAATGCAGCCTATTACACTGATGCAAACCAGGCAACAGCTCTCGTATTTAGCCAGAAAATGTTATTTCCTGGTTCGCTGATACTCAACATCTTTCGTTCAAATGCAATCTTTGCACGCACTCAGGCACAGTTGTTAGTGTTTTTGATAACGGTGAAAGTACATGAGGCCTTGTGGGATAGAGTAGCTCTGGATCTGGACTTACTTGAAGACTTTGACGTAGTCCGCTAGCTCAGGGATAGATGTGATGTCACCCTAGGATGAGGGGGAAAGCCCATTGTTAGCATAAACCTAGATGATTTTAATATTAAAAGAGTAAGAACATGTTTAAACATACCCAAAATAATGACCTCAGACTCAACTTTGTAAATGTTTTCAATGTCACTGCTCAGTAGAGTATGCTAAAAACAACACTTCTTACGTAATATCTCAAAGCTCGGTTTTCTCTGATAAGCTGTATAAACTCAACAGTTTCTTAAGGCAGTACTGCTGTAATAATGAACACATTTTCAACCTAACCATGTAACTTGCAGCCCTTTTTGGGTTTATTTAAGTGTCACATATCTGACACCCCCAGTCCTTTGTCAGATGCAGGCCTCATAAACAACAGTGTGAAATGTTGCACTTTTGTCACAGATTTCCCCTCGCCTGGGTCAGTGTACAGTGTCTATGTAGGTTTCAGCTCCTGTTTAATACAGCTGATGAAAGTAGACTTCATCAGAATACATTAGAGAAACAAAGGACCAACCACACTGCCAAGCCGCTACAACTAGGAAAATAAATTCCCATAATGATGGATACAAACAAATAAGAAGCTTCAAGCCTAGTGCATTTAACCCACAACCAAAACATACTTCCTGTAATGAATGTGGCAGTGTTGTCATACCAGTGTATTGGACGTTTTCCCTCCCTCCAAAGTAATCTCCAGGTCTGACAGGGCTGCATCCACCTCATCCACCTCCTTCTCACTGTTATTCATGTGGTTGTCTGAAGACATGATCGACAGCTTGTTGATGTGGTACTGAGGAAAAGAAAGACAGTTCCAGTTTGGCCTATGATATTTCCAGACCTTTAATATCTGCATCATAAGACTTAGAAATACTACCAGTGTGGTGGGAGACAATAGGTACAACTACATGGAATCTGTGGGACACATGACTGTATTGTATGTACAGTATGCACTTCAGAGGGTTAGGAGAACAGAGACTAGTCTGAGCAAAATCTGTGGTACTGTGGACAAGGTTTCAAAGGCTTATGCTCACAGCACTGTTAAAGCCTGCTATCTTCCAGTTACAGTACATTTCTGTCCACCAGGTTCTTTGAAGCCTTCCTGGTGAAAAACAAGAGCTTGACTTAATATAAAAAGGAAGAGGGGAGATTGCGATAGACTTTGCTAACAATTGTTAGCTGTTCCAACACCTTCGTCAACAGTTTTGCTGATTTCTATAAAAGATTCCTGCTACGTGTGCTACCGGTGCATAAGCCCTCCAACTTCGTCTTATAAAAGTGAATTGGTCTGTGATTATTGCCACATAAATACTTTAAGATGTGTTGTGCTAGCAAGTGCTGCCAGTATGCACCTTCGAGTTTACCAGTGTTGAAACTATGACTTTTATCTTTGATGAAGATGAAGATGAGCAGACTTGTTTCAGGATAAGGAAAGCAATGAAGTGACTGGTGATAAGGATTCACTCAGAGAAATAAGCGCTGAAGTTTGGACTATGTGTTCCCTGCATGTCTTTGAACTGTAACAGGCTATGAATGTATTTTTACTGGGAACATATGTTAGACTGGGTCAATAGGGGGATATGAAACGGGAAACACCAATTCACCAGGATGGTGTCATTACTGAAAACCTGACTGTGTTTCCTTCTTAGTGTGAGTCACAGACACTAAATACAACTTGTTGACAAATGGTATATATAATGTCAACCCATCACCAACCCCCCACCAATATATGAATGAACAGCTGTCGAGAGAGTGAAAGATACAGAAGCAAAGTTTGTGAGAGATACGTCAGGCTTTAGCCGGCTAAGGTTTCAGAATGTAGGACAAAGGGCTTGCCATGACACTCCATTCCTCTGCCTCTTCCACTCTGACAGTCTTTAAAAAACTGCAACGCTGGGGGGCTTGTTTCCTGTTTGTGTGCATGAGTGGCTGAGCACATGTGTTTATTTGCTGGGGTACAAAGTACAACTTGTGCCCCCAAGTCTACGACTATGACGTCGGCCCCCATTCTTGACTCCTGATTACCTCATTTCTATGTACTGCCAAAGTAAAACATCCAGGTGATAGCACGCTAACACAAGCCAGGAACATACTGGATGTGGACAATCATTGCTCTTTATGTAGACCTTGTGTATCCACTCACCAGTGAAACTCAAACTCAGTGAGCTCATACTATCTAGCTGAAACACAGTAGTAGCTACCAAAGTGCCAACAGACAGGTATCGACAGAGTAGCCACCAGTCTAAACACCCAACTCGGATTAGCATCTCTCTCAGAAAGAGTAACAAGAAACCAGTTAAGTGTAATTATAACCGGTCTGATGAAACGCACCTAACACCTCAGAGTGTAAGAGGGCTTTTAGAGGAATGTGAGCAGGTTTATGAGACAGTGACTTGCTGGGGGTGGTTGGTCTAGGCTGAGGCACTGGGTCCTGTGGCCCAAGATGCTCTATAATTACCCTGGGGGTGAGGACAGGGTGGCGTCCTCAGGTCTTGGCACCCAAAGTTTATGAGGGTCAGAAATAGCAGCGCACCACCCCCAGACTACAGGGGGCTACCTGAGGGGGCTAAAGGGGCTCACATCTGTATATCACTTCCACTGCTCCCCATTTCTCCTCCTTTTGATCTTCCTTTACACTCGTCTCAAACTTGTTTGTCTGATGACACCAGTGGCTCTGAAGTACAGGCCAGGTCAGCTCTGCAAGTCACATAAAGCTAATAGCTTTGGCCCAGTTTACAAATATGCTTGAAAGCCCTTAGTAATATTGAGAGAATTTAATGTTGGAAGATTTTAATTTAGGAATTTCCACAGGTTATTGTATATCGACAAGAACATTTTTCACATTTATATTTCTTTGTCATGATGACTCACTTGGCCTGGTTTCCAGGCATTCAAAATGACACTTACCTCCCTTAGTTAAACAAAGTGAAGTGCATATATTTCTTTCAGGTTAATTGTAATTGATTACTCATGAGATTTTTTTGTTCAGAAGTCTAATGACTCCCTTTTTCCTGTGACCTAGGACTAGGAAAAAAAGGGAACTGATTGAGAAGCCCAATGGGAATATGTGTAATAATGCCCCCATTAACTCATTCTGCATCAGTATAGTCAAGTTTTAGTAGGCATGCTGCAGCTGAACTGGCAGCCATATGGCTCAGCTCTGGGCTGGAAGCCCATCCAGTTCATTAGCTTGCGGTTGAGAAGCCAATGTGCCCATTTCCCAATGAAAAGAAGACTACAGGTCTTCAAATTTCAGACCCTGACAAAACAATGCTGAAACAGGAAAATTAAATCTCTTTACCTGCAGGGCAGCAAACATCATCATTTCCTCCTCCGTGCACTCAATTTCCTCCAGCAGGATGGCCCACTTGGCCTGTTCATAGAGCTGGTTCACTCGGATGGCATCATACTATAGAAAGGTTTGTCACAGAAGTCAACTCTCATGCAAACACACAGTAAATAAACACAGACTATCTCGCTCTCTGATGCACACCAGACAACTAGATTTGTGTGAAGCGCTAGTTCAAAGTTGTATGTGGTAAATGGCACTATGACTGTTGTCCACTGAATTTCAAATACTTTACTTAGAAGAGCACTACACAGATTTAGCATTGCACTCCTATAACGTCGTCAAACTCACTATGGACAGTTTTTTAAGAAGGATTAGGAAGGATTGGTGCAGTTCCCCTTTAAGTCATCAGCATGTTGTCATATTATTTACTTTACAGGCTAAAATCCCTAAAATTATTTTAAAAATAAAATAAAATTGACAAGAATCACACTCTGGCACACCATGACATCGACAAATGTTCTCAGGGAATCCATTTACAAGGTGTAATTGTACTCCTTTATCTAAGGGACGTACCTTAGGGTTGAGGTCAAAGAAACTGTGGTATTTAAACCTCAGCAGCAGCACCTCATTCTCCTTCACATCCTGCTCCATCAGAGACCTGGATGAATCCAACCATCTGTACACAAAATAATGTCTTCTGAAACAATTTCTCTGCAGCCTCTTGCAAGTATTTTGATCAGTTGCTCAGCACTTAATATACTGAAATCCCACCACAGCATTTTCTGAGTATGAGCACTTCAACCACAACACCAAACCACTAAGCAAAGTTCATCTCACCCCTGGTTGATTTTGGCTTTGTCCAATAGGGACTGGGGCTTGTAAAGTTTGACCAGGATGTCTGGTGAGGAGATTGGCTGGCTGACCGCGAGGATGCTGGGATTACCCTCCGATAGAGGGCTGTCCCCAAACCAGGCAGTGGTGGGTGACAGTGGGCTGCCATCTCTGGAGTCATAGGTGGGGGTCATAGTCTTACTGTACAAGCCTGGACTGGAGTAGATGCTCCCTGAAAACACACAATCAGTTAGTCCCTTTTAGTGAACTGAAGTCCAAAAAAATTGTGTGTTCAATGATTCATTATATTAACAATATTACATACGTAAGTAGTGTTTTACATAATTGTTCATAATCTGGTCATTCTAATGAATAATCCCATTTCAAACATTCAAAAATACTGTACATTAACAAAAACAGCATCAGCGGAAAAAGGGGTGATCACTTTTAAAAAAGCACACACACTTGCAGCCTAGCCAGGACAGCTAGCGGTCAACAACACCATGTGACTACCAGCCCACACTTTGCAGGCGAGTGGTTTCAACAATGTCCTCCTGCTGATGGTGGGATTGATGTGGATCAGCATGCAGATATTGCAGAACATGATCAGGGTCACCCACTTAGTCAAAAAACCTGCAGGAGTGCACTGCACACAGCAATCTACTGCACAACTCGCCACAGAGAGGAGAGGGAGAGCGCAAAAGATATGGGAGGAGGATACATGGATTATAACAAAAACATGCAAGGTTGGGCACATCAATTTTCATTTAATCTTCAATAAAAATGTCTGAATTATTCAAATGTTAATATATCTGTATATTTTGCTTTTTTCTAGTTTTTAAAATTAGTATGAATTTTGGCTACAAACATAAGCAAGCCACCAAAGTGAAGCTGTTTGCATTTCCTGTTGGCTGGCCTTGTGAGGTTATTTTTGGCCTCATACCCCCCCTTGCCCATTCCCTCTCTCCCTCTGTAGGGCCTAGGTCAAGAAGCAACACTGGCTTAACCACTAAATCCCTCCTGAAATCAGGAAGTGGGCCTGCTTTGTGTTTGGGAGTGTGCATGTGGATGTTTGTGTTTGCGAGCTGAGGTCATGAGAACACTGTGCAGGCTATGGCCACCCATCCCTTGTGGGGGAGGGTGTTATTCAGTGGTTCTGTCAAGCTTTTTCCCCGAATGCTAAGGTCATTAGGTCAGGGAGAGGAATCCCATCTCTCAATGGGTCTCTTGAGGAATCCAAAATATCCAAAGAGACCATGTATAAGGTGAAAGCTGGCAGCCCATTAAAAACACAATTTAATCTCCTCCATCCTGTTTACTGACTCTCCAAAACAGGCGAAAAGGCACAAAGAATGTTAACATGACATGACTCCCTAATGGTCCCACACTGGGGATTCATAGAGGGCTTAGATGGATGGAGCCGGACCACCACGGGCTGTTAAGACTAGAACTAAGCCACGAGGAGGTTGTCAATAAATGAAAGTGTCTCTTGTGAATTTGATTTTTACACAAAGTCTCTGTGTGGGCGATTGGTTGTGGCATGTATGTAGGACCGATAAGAATTATCACAGTTATTATTTCCGTAAAACACAAAATCATAGTTATGACTATCTCAGGAACCACCACTAATAAGTGATCAGCTATCCTGCAAAACAGTCAGCAGGCATAGTGAGCAGGCCTGGAGTAGCTGTAAGGAAAAGTGAGCAGGCCTGGAGTAGCTGTAAGGAAAAGTGAGCTTTGAGCTAATTTCTAATGAGAGGCAAAGCCTTTATCATGTGACTGCCCAAATCAGCTGATGTCCTCTGAAGGGGCAGTCAGGTGACTCAGCTGCTAGTCCCAAAGGTTACTGATGTCATGTGCCCTCATCACTCCAGCTGTGGGGGTGGGGGTGGGGGTGGGTGGAGGGTAGGGAGGAAGGGGGAGGCGAGTGTGAGGAAGCAGTGCTGAAGAGTAAAGGACAGAGGAAAGCTTACCTTTGACAGGTCCGATGTATATTATCTCAGACGCTAGGATGAAAAGACAAAGAGTAAGAGAAAGAAAGACAGGAAATAGGTAGGTGGGAGAAGCAACATCAAGTGGACAGATTTAAGATTCTGAAAAATCTACAAGGACAGGAGGAAACGGGAGAAAAGAGGAGAAATACAAGAATAAGGAGATCCGTGGCGTTTCCACGGGCACTGCCAACTGCTAGCCTCACAGTGGATGACTCAGTTTACCCTCTTCGCAGAGGGAGAGCACCCTGGAATGACTAGTGAGGTTCAGTCATTTCCATCCACCCAATCATAGCCATTCAGCACAACATGACTGATTAAAAATACAGGCAAGGCGTTGGTCAATGTGACCCAGCCCTTCATGTATAAACTGCAGCACAAATATAAAGTACTGGCTGTCTGAGGTATGTCATTCTCCACGTTGACAGAAAAGATAATTAGATACAACAGGCATGTCAAAATGTGGTGGGCCCAGAGGGACTCGATGGGCTGGCATCATGGGCAACTTCAGATTAAGTCATGACAACAGCTGAGGATTAGTAACATGGTTTTTCTAACAGAATGACCAATTCTGTGGGGCACTTTACATGTGCAGACAGACAGGGGACATGGAGTTTCCTAAATGGTATATTTAAGAATAGAGGTTGAGGTTTTGGAAAAGGATTGCCAGTCTTTAAGTAGAAATAATTGGTCATGTTCTCCCGAAGACCTTAGTGTTCACCATCTATCATGTAATTTGCTTCTGTGGTCAGGGTGGACCTCACTGTACAGTATACTTTGTGATCCAGAACAATGTACTCTGTACTGTATACATCTGACCTACTATATAATGTTTTAAAATCTGTGTTTTACCAGCATTGTCAATTACAAAGAAATCCATAGAAGTCCAAGGCCATATCTTCAAATGTCTTGTCTGGCCAACAATCCAAAAAACCCCAAATAATCACTTTACTATGATAGGAGACTACGAAAATCTGATAATATTCCCATTTGAGCCATTTCTTGCTTGATAACTTACTTCAACGATAAAATTGATAAGAAAAGTAGTTGCCAATTAATTTTCTGTCGATCGATTAATCAAGTAATTCTGAAAAACTTAGATATACAAGTTAGAGCATGCAGTGAGCCCTCATTTATTTGTGTAGAGTGTACAGAAGCAGTTGACTGCACAGGAGAAGGCTGCAGTTCTGATTGCATCGCTGCCTCTCTGCAACGCCTTGTGATTCCTATCAGCAGACCTGAGCAGAGAGGCCTGCCCTTCTTCACAAGGGACAGAATAACGCCTTACAACTTGGCTATGAAATATACTCTGACTGTAGCATGTGATCTGATAGGCTAAACGCAGGAAGTGTGTGTGTGTGTGTGCTCACACACCAGAGAGACACACAGGGAGCGTGGCGACAGTAAACAGATTCTGCAAATTCCTGCTGAAACTCTGTTTCTCTGCACCGCCTACTAGTGTGACCACAGCCATCTACTGAAAACAAAATGTATCTATACCAGAGGCATCAATGAAGCGCAACTTTAAAATGTAATGATAAAATTTTGGGTGTGATCATGTGCTGTTCGTAAAAAGGCACAGTGAAGCAAATCAGCACGTCAGCAGAAGGAGTTTCTCTTCACTGTGAGAATTATGATAGTTTACCAAGCTATTACTGTTCAGCCCTCTTTATGCTCACATGAGAGTGTGTATGCGCATGTTGAGCTGAGTCAAAGGAGCCAGCAGACAGACCAGAGGCCACATACACAAAGAGTCCCATTCACCCTGTCTCATAGTGTTAGCAGTTTTGGTTAATGCTAACTCTGTGCACAGTCTGTTTTGTTCTGATCGTCCCTGCTCACATGGTTGTAAGTCTCCCATCACTGGTGGGAGGAGGGCCAGTATAACTGCAGTCGTGTAGCCTGGTTTGGGTTTAAAATGGCAGCGTGACCAACTATGTGTGGAATCTCAACCATTCTTCGTCCTCCCTGCCAAGGAATTGAGAGCCAGGGCTGTAGATCCCATGCAGGCCTCAAACTCACACATTCATATTTGGTCACTAGAAGCAGGGTGCAGCAATCTGGATCTTAGTGGTTTTCGAACCACAAGCGCAATCAAGACACAAAAAAGACTGGAAGACGTTCCATAGTGGCCAGTGAAACCTGCTAATCAACCTGCTGCTTGGGGGAAACGAGATTATTACTTTTCACAATGAAATACAAAAATAAAACCCAACGCTCTATAATTACTTCCAAGTAGGTAACTGAACCTAAAAAACAGAATGCACAGATTTAAGTCTGCATGAGACAATTCTTTAACTCATTTACTAATTGAGGTATAACTTCCATCCATCTAACCCTTTTAAATTCAGCTGAAGTTTTTTAGAGCAAGCACTATTAAGCCCCTTTTTCACTACACGGTACCAGCTCGACTCGACTTTTTTTGGTTTTCCATTGTGGAAAAGTTGTACCTGTACCTGCTTCCAGGTACTTTTTTTCATATCACCTCCATCGCGGTTCCAAATGAGCTGAGGCCATACTAAAATGTGACAGGAAAACACGGAAGACTACTGATTGGTCAGAGAGAATCGTCACTATTCACTATGTCTTCATTGCGTGCGCCAGACAGAGGCCAGCAACAGAAAGTTTTATATTGTACAATTTTCATACGTTATTTCAACACTTCTGAGAATTTCTGAGGTGAGAAACCAACTGTGTAGATTTCGAATATTGACAGTTTTACGAAAAGTGATGGCAGAAGAAAAATGTGTTTCTGCAAGTTGCGGCAGGGGAAGCCTGCACCAACCCGCAGGAGGAGCTTGCGAGGCCGGCCAACCGCCCGCTCACAGAGCCTTCTGGTCACAGAGACCGCCACAGCAACAATGGCAGAGGAAAACACAGCTGTAAGGTTTTCGTATCGCTTATGTGTCTTTACATTCTCAGTAATGTTGAAACGTTTTAATTTAAATCAAGAGACAGCTGTGTGGGTCGCTGGTGTGTGTGTCGCATCGAAAGTTACCTCGCGGCAGTTGTGTGTGGCGTTGCTATGACGACCAGCTACAATGAGGGGTACTATCTCTGGGCACTATCTGCAATAGAAAACGGAGCAAAAACGAGTCGAGGCGAGGTGAGCTGGTACTGGAAAAACGGCATTAGTGCTTCATCTCCATGTAGGAGTTACTATCCATCAGCTCACCTGATCCAGGGGTTAACAGCGGACCCTCCAGCTCCAGATCGTCCTCCTCTGCCTCCTCCAACTTTTTCTTCTTCTTCTTGGGATCACGGGGCTTACGCAGTAGAGACAGCTCCTCTGGGTGGCGGATATCTGGAGGGAGAGAGAGCAAGAAAGTTAATTTGATGCCACATAAACATAACCTTGCCTCACCACGAGTCACTGTCACTAAAAACATTCAGTAATTTGTATTGTTTCAACTAAAGACTTCAAATAAACCAAATGGCCTCTCACAAAGAGCACACACAGAATGAATTAACCTACATTTCAGTTTCTACACAATGATTAAGGCATTTAAATTGAAAAAGGTTTAGCGTAAAAAGGTGGAAGAGTAAGAGAAAGCAAAAGGGACAGCGGAGATGGGTAAGAATTGTAGACAGCTGTGCACACGCGAGGTGGAAAATTGCAAATCCCTTTTTTCAGGGCCCCAACAAATCTTGCTTTAACTGTAATCCCCAACTGAGACAGGGCAGACACAACTTCTATATCCTTCTTACCTTCCTTCCTCTGGCTTTTCCTCTCACACACATAAAAACAGTATTCAAGTAATAGGACCACACAGCTTCCACAAAACACCAAAAATTAGGCTGCCACCTGAGCATCTAGCCCATCTCACAGCGTTGTAGCGGAACTGAAGCCCCCCCCACCCCACCCCCCACCCAGTGATGTGTTACTACCAGGTGATGGTACAAGCAAAGGAAAATATATTTTAAGATAATTATATTATTGACAATTCGAAAATCGTGATCCTAATACGGAGATGCTATAAATGAAATAAACAACCACATTCTAACCGTGTGAGCTGTGTGCAAGATCCCAATCTGACAGTAAGACAACACACTGAATATAATGAATAAAACAGAGCAGCCCCTCTCCTCTCCCTCCCTCGGGCCTGGAGGCCAGCGAACCATCACTCAGCACTGCAATGATGTTTTAAGATGGGCTTGGGATGGTTCTGATGTAGCAGCAAGACGGCCAGGATGTGTCAGGACTAGAATAGATGGTGTCTAGAAGCAAGCACATCTGGATCCTCAGCTGGCTATGGTTCTCTAAATTCCATATAAATTGATTAAACGAGCCAATATCTGAGAGCTTCATTTCATTATTTTCAATTTGTTTTGTGCAGGACCATTGTAAAAATGTTCATTTTCTCATATCTACTGAAATAAATCTCTCTTAACTTTCTAAAGATGAAGGATTGAAAAGGTGCTGCAGACTGATTGAAGAGGTTGCAGAGGGTGTTGAGGAAAGCACGAGGAGAAGGGGAGAGGGAACGTCTTGGCTTGGTGAGAAAGCTTGTTTGGTTTGTGTAACTAAAGCAAAAGCATTCCAGGAGTTTTAAGAACTACCAGATGGGAGCTCACCCTCTCTCTTACTCCGCCTTTATTCTTGCTCAGCTGCAGCGGTGAAGCACAATCCCTGTGCCCTTATACAGCCATGCGAGTTGCAGACGTGCTGCCGAGCTTTAGCCCCACTGAGCCGTGCGAGGAGGCCAATACACACAGTGAAGTGTGTCTCAAACTGTGTGTACCTTTGTAGGACTGTGTCTCTTGGTGAGGCATTGCAAAGTGCATGTGGCATTTTACTACAATGTCACTTTCAAATGTTCATTCCTATGACCTCACCCACACCAAGAAACTTATCTATAGGGCAAATATTAGCCATCTCCCAAGCAAGACCAAGCTGATACCCATAAAATTTCTGATATGAGTGTGGCTCTAAAGCAACGTTTTTGCCACAAAAATCATACAACCATTACTCAGTGTGGTAAAAATCTATTATCTGTCACTGGTTTGGGATCCATTATCAGAGTTCCTGTAAAAGTAATATTTTAGGCACCTCTACTGGATCGTTGCGCAAGTGGAAAATGGGTGGATGGGGTAAATATATTTACAGATATGTATTTTTCATCACTCCCATGGAGGGAGTAGAGGCAAAGTCGATATGGAGATTTTACGTCTGCTAAAGTTTAAATACCATCAGAAACAGAGATAAAGATGACCAAATCCGCGTAAGGGGAAAACACAAAAAATGCTTCATAGTATTTTTCAGACATTCAAGTATTACATTCGATTTCTGCTGACCTACTCAGTTGAGTGTGGAATTATAATATAATAATGATAATTTAAGAATCATGATCTGGTGGGAAAGACTGCTCCTACACTCACCACATACTTGTGGCCGGTGTCAGGACGGTGAGTGAGGGCTAGAGTGCTTATAAAAGCTCGGTTGATTCACATTAGCAGAAATGACACCTCAGACAATAAGACCCCAAGCTTCCATCCTGTAGACTTGTGCAGTAACCAGGCCCGGAGCCAGAGGAGAGGGTTTGACCGAGAGCCAGCTGGGCTTGCAAGATCTACTCCTCGGAACACATGATTCACTACTGTGAGTAAGGCCAGCCGCAGAACAATCACAACCACCGTCACAGTCTAATTTTACAGCACAAGTTTACAGAACAAACAGTTTAAGACCCTACATGGACAAAAATAATTGATTGAGGACTGATTTCACATTCTGTTTACCGCTGCATACTTCTCATTGTTGTGAGGAGGCACTCTTTGGGCTGCAAGGCCGACTGATCAATACTCAGTAGCAATAAATCAGGCAGTTGTTCCAGGAAGACTAAATAAAATGAGGGGTAAAAGATAACTCACATACAGTCTCAGTCTGATGGGAATTGGATAATAAAGAATGTATACAAGGTGCGGAATTTTTATCTTCTAAGAATTTTGCTGATGGCAAGAACAGTGAAGTCCGAGTTTTGGCATGCTATGACTCACATGAGGCACACAAAAAGCGTGCTTTTGCTTTGCTTTTTAAAAAAACGACATTAATTGACCTCACCATAATAGTCTCATAGGCTTTCTTCATTTATCAGGCAGGAGGCTAAAAAGGTGCTAAAAGGCCACTCAAAAAGGATAATAATGCACTTCAATTTAGGAGCTGGAACTGAGGCCAAACCGCACTCCTTGTGTGTTATGACAACAGTGGCCAGCACACTCGGGCCAGTCAAGCAGACCACAGGTTGATGGGCCATAAATCTGCTGGACCAAAATGATGAAGTAACAGTCCCACACAAATCTAAAAAGTGCTTTGACCAAACATTTTACTGCAATAGGCCTTCACAAATGTCCACAACATCCTTCTTCAAACTCCTGTGCTCTTTCTGTACCATGATATTGACATCCATCCTCTCAATCACTTTGCTTTCCTACCAGGTCACCCACTTTAAATAATTTATTTGACTCATTGTAACAGTTTCAGATCGGTGATGATCGGCTATTGTGTCTCAATTTTCCCACACATGGTAGCAAAGGAGTGCTTACAAAAAAAAACCCCACAGTGCTTAAGTGGAGCAGACTGAGTCTTGTTACCCTGGTGTTTTGCTGAGAGAAACGGTCTCATTTTTGAACCACCTCAGGTCCACAATCATGTGTTAGTCAGTTGTGAAGAGTACATTTTGTGTGCTGGCTCACAGGAAGAAAAAACCTTCTGTCAGAGGGAGGAGGTGAATGTGTGTATTTAATGTGGTGGAAGTGAGTCCAGGTTGTCTAGACGGGGACAAGCTCATGTCTGACTGTGACTCTCACTGGGCAAATCAACCACAGGAACCAGTTCAGTGCCACTCATTTTTTTCCTCAACTACAGACATGACCTGAATTTCATACAGCATTTTGAACTAAAATAATAAGTCGATTAACTGATTCATTAATATTTTTTATACGTTATTAATCACTGAAGTAAATAATTTGGTAAAAATACCAAATATTTGTTGGTTCCAGCTTCTTAAATGTAGGGATTTGCTGCATTTTATATCATTGTAAACTGAATATATATGTTTTTGACTGTTGGTTGGACAAAACAAGACATATAAAGATGTCAGCTTGGGCTCCAGGAAGTTGTGACAGGTATTTACTATCTTTTCTAACATCTATTGAAAAACAATAATAGCTTAATTGATTAGGAAAATAATCATTTGTTGCTGCCATACAGCATTTCTACAGTTTCAGTTGGCACTATAACACAACAAACACTGTAGCTGAGAAATTCTTTAGACAAAAAGCACACGAACTTGGGTTCCGATGTTTGTCAGAATTGTTGAGAGTTCAAAAACTGTTATCTTGCAACTAATAGTGGAAAATCCCCAATGCCTTTGCTTCACTATCAAGATAAGCACAGGATGTAAGAGCTGCCAGATGGATAAAGAGGTCAAAACAGGAGTGAAAGTGAGTGATTTTCATGTATTACAGTACATCAACATTCTGCTGAGTCCTCTCAGTTCCCAGCCAGCCCAGATGGACCATGTCTGTGTGTCAGGACACAGCTGCCATGGACATGGGAGAAGTACAGTGGTGATAATTGGTTTTATACGTTTTAACGAGTGTTATGTTGATTTTCTACGCTTTCCCACTGTATGGGATGCTCACTGTCACACAGAGTTTCAGTTGAGACTAAAAAGCAGACAAAATATAAAGTTTGAAGTAAAAATATACTGTATGATAATATAACAAAATAACATAAAATTTTGACAGTATAATATTCTATTCTAAAACTGTTGAAAAAATAAACTACAGATGGGGTGGGGATAAAAACAGCCAAATACTACACTGGAGGACTGAACTCGGAAATTGTTTTGGAACAGGAAATAGCTTCTGTGAGACCAACCGACCAGAAACGACAGAGCAAAAATATTCTCCAAATAAATGACAATTAGAAAAATAACTAGAACTATTATTGACAACAAAAGATCTCCACTGACTTTGCCCAGTTCTGTCCTCCTGTATGCCTTCCTTACTACTGCCTGGAGCGAAGGCCAGTCACTTCCTGTCCCCTCTGATTCTCTATGACATGCAGCTCAGATAATATGCCCAGGAAATTATAAAACTTGCCCAGATAACAAAAAAATTAAATGCTTCCAGTCCAGACCGGCTCCAAGTCACTAAGTCCGCTGTCATACCCACAGTTACAATAAAGAACTGCTCTGCTTTTTGTTAGCTATAATGCACAGTGATACAAATACAACAGATGAAGCATGAAACACTGAGGGGCCCTTTACAGCCACCGGACAAGATCTTGCAACATCCTGGCACGCGCAATGTCATCCAAAAGCAATTTGTCCTGAATTTCTGCAAAGCTATAATAGATCTATTACAGAAGCAGCAGACACATTCCTTACTAGGCCTGGCCGAGATAAAGGCTACATGCCTTTTTCTGCCCCCGCCTCCCTGCCTCTGCTTTCATAAACAGTCTTTTTGTATATTTACAAAAAATAAAAAGTTGCTATTTGCTCATTTCATTTTATAGTGCTCTGCAAACCCTGTACCTGAAAAAATAAAAAGTTCCATTCCTGCAAAATTAAAAACAAGGTCAGGTGCTACCTGTTGAGGCAAATATAAATAGGGTAGCTGCCACTGGAGCCCCTGATTGTGCCTGCTGAACACAGTCCAGTGACAAAGCCATAACAGGTGTGCTATGACACACAAACCCTACTGGAGACAGTGACTAAGACGCAGTAGCAAGGGGCGAGGTCTGAGCCGAGGAAAAGTGGAAATTAGTAGGTCAGATGTCACTGGGGTTCAATGTGTGACCCCTGACACATCTATGACAGGGCAAGATGGTGCCAGAGATAGAAGATATCAATAGTGTGTGTATGACCCTTGGGTACTACTTAAACCGTGGGAGACAGTTAAATTTAATCCTGATATTAGTAAATGAGATGGTAGGTAAGCAAGCATTTTAAAGAGTATAAAGAGAATAGAGAGTTATTTACATGTTCTTTGGTGTGTGCCTGTGTTATAAGCCTGAGACAGATTTATAATCTCTGTTTACTAAACAGTACTGTGAGACTGATGGAGCCCAGGTTCTAAGGACACGACTCCAGAGCTGACAGTGGACAACCAGTCAGGAGACGTGACTCCAGCATGCAGAGCTCAGAGTGTGTTTAATAAACACAACAAATTGCCAGGGATAAAAACAAAATAAGAGGAAGGACATGATTAACTAAAGTTGATGTAGAAAATTTCGAAAATTAGTCTTATAGGGAAAGGTTTTTGCTTCAGCAGGGTGGGCACCTTCACTGGGGCCAAGTAGACTGGACTACTATGCTACGCTTATTCCCATGACTCTTCACACCTCATCTCACATTTGCTTCTTGACCGTTTTCCACATCAACTTTACTTATGAACGCTGCTCTGCCTGCTGTCCTGTAAATGAGTCAATGGTTCCACTTACTGAAAGTTTTGCAGATGTCGGACACAGCCTTGAAGACGCGGTCCGAGAAGTTGACCTTGACCTTCATGTGCTTCATGTTGGGCAGCTGGAGGCGCAGCAGCTTGTGCTGCGGGGTGAAGAGCAGCCTGGCATCGGCTTGGATGCCGTACTTGTCCAACGTCCAGTGGGTTTTCAACAGCCATGTCTTCTTCTTTTCCCACCACAAAGCATGGTCTGACCAGTCCTTCTTCACATCTGTGGAGGTGGAAAAAAGGGTAGGATGAGTTTTAGTAATGACTGCAAAAATGCAAAAGAAAATATAGCAATGATTGAGTAGTTGTATTTTTTAACTAGCCTTTTCTTTGCTAAATTGTACAGGTATATTAGTTGCCATTTGAATCTGTTGACAGATAATCTATTCCTTTTGCCAACAGTGAAGATGCTATTGGCAAAAGGAAAGTGTAATTAGAGCGCTCAGTCTGTATCCCTCACACTGTACTGACCTGAGCTCATCAAATATGTCCCCCCAGGGCAGAGGGTCACACTTGGGGTGGGGAGGTCACAAAGAGGATAGAAAAGGTTTGCATGGGGGTGGTGAAGTCAAAGTGAGAGGGAGGAGACGACCGAGTGTGTGAAAGACGTGGCTGTTTGTGTGACACTGTGGGGATATCAGGTTCATACCTCCCTCTTTGTTACAAAGTCACACTGTGATCCCTCTAAAGCAGACACAAGCCACCCAAAACCCCACATAGCTCCCAGGCTTTCGCTCCGCAGGGGCTCAGCACAATAGGGACGAACCTGTGGTCTCATAGTGTGTGTGTCTGACTTCAAGGGGAAGGTGAAAACCGCAGGGATTTAAAGGGAACTCAAAGCAGCTGTTTCTGCAGATCACCTTGTTCTGGTTTCTATACGAGCAGCACGGTGATGGAAAGTTGTGTTTGAACTACAAATCGCTTCAAAGCCAAAAAGGTAATTGTGTAAAAGAAAAATTCTTTACATTCAAAAAGAGAGTGGGAGTTCCTTTGAATCCATTTCTTATCTATTTATCACTTTAATGGAATACATTAACAAACTTGTTAAGTATGTTAAGCAGGTCACAATGCTTGCTTCTCTTAAATTTTTTGTGTTAAAATTATCCATCACCTGTTTACGGAGCCCATACTGTGCATGTGTTCCTTTATGTTCAAGTGTAAAGGCCTTAGAAGTCGGGGATAGTTTAGATGGAGTGAACAGGGCTGTAGTTTTTAGCCTATTATACTTCCCCCCAAGTAGTGATATCATTACTCCGGCATTAGTCCAGGAAGGCACTTCCCAAAGCGGTGTCTCATTTCCTCCACCCACATACCCCATCATCGCTTCTCCAGTCGATCCTACGTCTCACTCTGGGCCTCTCTCTCCTCTCAGAGTCACTGTGTCCAGACACAGATATCAGTTTGCTCAGTCATCCGTTAATCAAAGCAGTCGATCTGAACTGTTTCAACTAATATACTGCTGTGTCAGCAAGAGTGTTTAAAGCAGCAAAATTCTTTTTAAAATAACTTTTTGGCGTATTTGCTGAAACTGTCACTATATTCTGACAGTAGCACATGAGACAGATAATCTGTGTTTTTAATACAGATTAGGTGGGACACTGGTGTGCTACTCTTTCATCTCGCTGTTAGACAGCTGCCTCTGAAGTTTGGGCTGCAGTGCTCTGGGCCACAAAGCGTCAGAGGGGCGTCTTTGAGAAGACAAGTCAAAGAGAGAGGGACCAGGGTCTTGGCGAGACTATGTGGGATGAGGTTTTGAAGGGTAACCAGCACCTTGTTGTGGGCTTGGTGGGAGGGGATACAAGCAGCAGAAAGAAAGACCAATTTTTTTATGTCAGCTATCAGAGTACATCACTGTAGATGGACTATAGACTGTAATGATTTATCAAATAACCATTTAGTCGAAACACCAACACATTGCATCTACTTATTACACAAGAAAGGACACAGCTACTAATGGACAAACTGGAACCATAATGGACCACATTACTTTCTGATACATAGCAAGAAACAGTAGTTAGAAGAACACGGACTTCGCATACATAATTTCAATCATAAACCAAATAAACCACTGGCTGATGGAAACTTACCATATCCCTTTCAGAAGGAATGTTGAAAGACAGAGGAACGATCTTGGATGGTACCATACATTGACCTCTTCCATCTGTCAAAAAGCTTGGTGCCATGGTAACCTAAACCTTGAGTGGCCTTCTGTTTGCATGTGCTGCTATTGTTTCCCCTGACCTTAACTTTACATAGAGGCACCCATATGCTTTGTTGACACTCTCCTGCTGATCCTGTCTAAAAGCTGAATGATAGGGATTAGCGGGTGAGTAGGTGAAACAACAGATTGGCTGCTTAGGACCAGGAAACAAGACTGCTGTGATGTGAGTAAAACAAACTGGAATGAGGAAGAGATTACACTGGTGATTAAGATGGCGAGGAAAGTTTAAGAAGAGCGGCCACCAGCATCTCAATGCTGTCGCTGTGAAGGACCCAGTACTGTGTGGATTGAAATGGGGGGGGCTTGTTTGTCAAGCTGTTGGGTTTTATACGGTTTACTCCGGGGGAAACACTTGGTATTTGAGTGAAAACATTCCAAGCTTTCTTTCTGAGACCCTGTATGAGGTACTCTAACAGCATGGGGTCTAGCTGTCATCGCTCCGTTCTGATGCCCCAGCTGTGCAGGACACAACTTCATTGCTGCCATCAGAGAAGCTGCCCCCATGGAGTGTATTGTAGCTATTAAGGGCTCAAATAATTAGAGGGAGTAATGAGAGGAAAATTTAAAATAGACCTGAATGTATTTTCAAAACTTAGCTCACAGTTTTTCCTCCTTCAACCTTGTAATTTCTGGTGTCTGGGAGAAATGCAGAACAGCTAACATTAACATTTGGCACTCAGGTCTTCACCGCAGACCAAATTCTATAGAAACGTCCTCATACTCAGCATGCATGACCACCGTATAGTCTGTGGCAGGGCATGAATGCACGTCTTGGCTGGTCCCAGTTACTCTCAAATACGCTCTCAATGGCCCCCGCTCCACTGTATACTTGTCACCGCCCATCGCCGAAAAACTTAATGGACAGAATTTCCTTCTGCTTGCGTCTTTACGCAGTGGTTCGATGTGTTGTGATTGGCTAAGGTCAGCTTGGGTAGGCGTCCACTGGGTTCTTTCAGCAATAAGGTGGTAACTCAATCCATAGTGAGGGAGGCAGAGGGGGCCAATGGCATTTCCAAGCTAAAAATACAGCCTGCCAAGCCTGACGTAATGCAGCAGCCAGAGGAGCGGGGGCCTAAGTAATTGGGTGCATTAAATGTGGACCCACAACCCCTCAGTAGAGTGATGTGTGTGCGCACACAAGAAGGGCTTGAGAGACAAGGGGAGGGGAAACAGAATGGGAAAACCATGTTTTATGACCTCTGCAGGATGTGAAAGATGATACAGAGATTGTGTGCGTGGGTTTGGGGATTTGTCAAAGGGAGGGTGTTCTTATCCAATCATTACCTACATTAGCTCTCTGTATTGGTGAGTGTGTATGCTTTAATAAGCTAAATTAATCCATATATTACGTCAAACTGAGTTCTTTTCATTCACCACCATCATTGCCACCACAGCTCTCAATCAAGACCATTTCCCCTGCTTTGTGCACTAGATACCACAGCGGGAAATACTGCTTTAAAAAGACATGGATTCATACTGATTATTCTACAAAGCAATTAAGCAAAAAAGCAACGAGCACATAGGAAAACTGTAATTAAAATGTTGCATAGTAGGCACAAAAGTACCCAGTTTGCAGGACTTCCATTAAGATAATACAGGAAACTGAATTGTCCCTCCTTCCTTCTCCTCCCCATCACTCCTCTTTGCTCTCTCCATCCCTCCCCTCTTAGAGTGTGGTGTTTACATTAGGAGGCAGCTATGTTTATGGAGGCCTGTCTGTGAGGGGGAGGGGACGGTACAACAAAAAAGGACATGAAAAGGAGAGATGAGGAGGATGAGCAGAGGACAAGGGAGGAGCTCTAACTGCGGGCACAATAATATGAGACAGAGCAAGCGCAAGGAAGCAGAAAGTCAAAATTAAAGTCTCCCAGCCAAAAATACTAAACATATTAATAGCCTCTCCAATTCTATGTCCTGCATAAAATTGCCTTTGTGCCTAGGAGACAGTAGAGATTTCAGCAGCAAAGTATTCATCTATGTGTTGCTAACACATTAGCACATTAGCTATAGGTGATGTAACCTTTCAGAGGTCAGCATTATTGGTTCTTGGTTCTGTTAACATCACTTTGGTTTCTCCGATCAAAAAAGCTATTTCTGCGTTATTGTTTTAAATGTTATTCTGCCACTTTGACATGTTTCCATCTCTTGCTGAACAACATACTGTGTGACTTTGGCAGTTCGGTTCAAGACTTTTCATTAAAATCAGACGGTTGAGTGGAATGAGGTAGAATTGACTCATGAGCTTAACAGATTTAACAGATTGAAATGCTAATAAATACTGAATGAGAAAACCATTTCATATATTTCCAAATTATGAAAATTGAACACCCTGAAGTGATACCTGCCAAGATACGACTAGGGATGAAACTAATGGAGATTTTCATTATGTTGAGGCTGATGAGGCCTTTTTTCTCAACTAACTGATTTAGCATTTGATCTATAAAATGCCAGAAAACTTAAATGTCCTCCATAGTTTCCTAAAGCCCAAGGTGAAATCATCATCAAATTGCCTGTTTTATTTGACCAACAGTCCAAAGTCAATTTAATATCACACAAACTGATCAAATTGATCAATTGATCGACAAATCTAGATGAGACACTGGGATTTTGGGCAAGAAGGAAAAAAATGCTTTGCTGTTGCACTCAATGACTCACTATTTATTCTGTATTAGGCTTCAACCAGCAAACCAGCGAGTCAGCTGACGCCTAAAGCAAAATTCACGATCATCTCAAGCATCATTGATGAGGGTGATTTAAGAGCGGGTCTTGTTCACTGTGTTTGCAGTTAGCCTTTTCTCTAAATTTCTTTTCCATGAGCTGTTGGAGCCATGCTGTTAGCCGTCGTGTCGAGGCTTTGTCATCAGCTGATAAAAACATTACAGCTGCGTGAGGTTGGTCATGCAGTTTCCTTGGTGACTCCTGGCTGACGGCGTGGGGGCAGTGGAACGAGGCAACAACTTGTTTTCATACACAACAAAGGACACAAAGCTGCAGGTTTGTCAGTCTTATTTTCTCTCCATGTCTCTCTCTCTCACACACACACACACACACACTTGTTTATCCCTTTCTACATTTCTAAAGCCCTTCGCTTTCTAAAAATATTCCACGTTAAGCAGGGTGAGGTTGGTATTGACAAGCAAAGATACAGGAAGCAACTGTTCTTAAATTAGATCTACTGTAAATGGCCTTCAGGCACTCACTTGCGTCTGCAATCATGCTAGACAGTATCAACATCAGATACCAAACATGTATACAACAAGTTTGATAAAGACAGGTGATAACAATTTATTTGTGTCAGACATTAGATAGAGAGTCATTTGAGATTACAGTGGAAGACATAATACCATGTTTCATTTTAAAGACAATATGACTGCTTGATGCTGCGTTTAATCACTATACGTCGGTAACAAAAGTGACTGCAGAGGAGCAGACAAACTCGTTTCTGGACTTGTGACAAATGATCAACAGAAGTCATACTTACAATGCATCTGGTACACAAACATATGCATTAGACCAATACTGGCAACACATCATTTTGCCTGACTCTAACACCCGTAAATAGGGCCCAATTTACTTTTTTACCAAATCCGTGTTTTCCGTTTTAATATTTCTGAATTTTGTTTTACAATTTACAGCACATTTTCTCATCAGAAAAGTATATAACCATGTGGATGAAAAATTGAAAATTTCAACAACAAGAAAATATTAAAAGTGAATTTGATGTTTTATTTTTGATCAAACCAAATGTGCATATAAAGATGTTTTTGAAATAATTTATCGGAAAATTTCACAATGATTGTATTGTTGCAATACTTGTACTGTGAATGGTCCCCTATTAAATAGGTTATTACTTGATTACTAATAATTTCTTCCCATGGATCCTCTGGAGTAGGCTACAGCCTGCATATGCTCCTCGATGTACCTTTTTATTTGTTTTAAAGGAATATCTGACTCTGCCCACGCAGCCTTCACCAAGTTTGTGTCTTGCATCTGCCGATGTGGTTGCACTTTTGAGAGTTTGTTGAAGTAATGAGCTCTAGCTAGCAAACTGATGTCGATATGACACCGTGTGTGTGTCTTCCCTTGGTAACACAAAGAGCAGGCTGCTCGTAAATGGAAACAAAACATGGCAGTATAGTTTTTCTGTTCGTTTGGCTGGAGTGCTGTGAAAAGACGCTCACAACGCTAGGAAAAACACGATTTTATAAATTGCAACCACATTTTGACAGATTCCGAGACATTGAGTGTTTAACAGCAGATTCCATTTTTTTGGTCAAATTCCGCAATTCCGTCCGTGTTTACCGCTAATGGAAATCATAAGGCCATACGTAAAGATGAAATCGTTGACTAATATTTTGATCTATTCTAGCTGTGTCCTTTGGGTATTCACTGACCAAAATTATTAAAACTCAAGCACTTTCCATTGACAACATAAGTTTAACAAGGTTAGCTGAGCTTATTACAGCTCAGCTTCCAGCCAGCAGTCGTACAGGTCATTTATCACAGGCATTAAATATGCAATACACAGCACCCTTAGACTTAGATTCTCCAAGCAAATCTGAACCCTTTCAAGCTGTCAGATGCCACCTGACAAAGCATTTAGACAAAGGGACACTTAGTGCTGCCATCAAAGCTTTTTAGGCTGAAGAAATAAGAAAAAAAAAGGTTAATCGAGGTTGTGCCCTGTGGGATAGTCAGCTCACTTAAGTGACAGATCCTTTAAGGTCATGGCTTGGCTTGCCTAAAAGGAGTCAGCGGACATTGTGACATATATTGATTCAATTCAGTCGTGTACTTCTACTACTACTTCCCCACACACACACACACACACACACACACACACACACACACACTCTCTCTATCTACATAAGTTCTATTTTCCAAAGAATACAATGCTGTCTGAGGAAGCCCAAGGAATACAGGATGAGCTGGAGCTATGCTTCAGGATAATCACTGCCAAGCGCTATAACACTCAGGTTTTCCGACCTGAGAACTGAGGCCTACAGGTGGTGGAGACAGAACCAGGTTCTATACCCAGTAAAGTAAAGACAATAAGGACATTTCCTCACAGTGGTCAGTCTGAAATCTTAACAGGAAATTTAGGAGCATCTATCCTGTTACAGTAGGGAGAGAGTGCAACAGTGCTGCCTTTGATGCATTAGGAGTGGCCAGGAGGGCTATTAGAGGAAATCTCCTTAGAGACAGATAGTTTGTATCCATTTGTGTCATCTTCCAAACACAGCAAAACAGTGGGGGTACCCCCCCTCCGCCCTGACACAGCTTTATACAATTAAGCGTTCAGGGACCCAGTGGAATAATGACATTACAAAGAAACTCTGGGACTAAGATCAATGGAGCAGATAGACAATATTCATCTGTCCTTCTATCCATGAATGGATCTTGCCAGACGTCCCCTCAAGAGTGTGATAAGAGTTCAACAGGAAGCTCAGTTGCTTCCCAGCTTCTAGCTTTATTTTACTAGAAACCTTGAGTAGAACTTAAGTGGCAAATTGACACTTCTGAATACTAGGCTGCTGAGCACAATTACTTCCAGGTTAAAAATCGTCACCGTTTTTACCATTTTCCAATAGTTTTCAGACATATGCACCTGCTCTGGAAATAGAGTTGGTTGATGTCTACCAAATTGGAATATGGCGATGTATGCAGTGGAACATCATGATGGACAGTGATATTGTTAATGCGGGGTGGGGTGAGCGTATTATGGGTGGTAGTGCGATTATATAAGCTGTTTTTCCTTTAATGGCATCGTTCATCAACCCAACCCTAAGTGTTAGCCTTAAATTAGCTGGCTTGTTAATAATGTATAAATTACAGGTCAATGATGAACTATTAAAATCTGCGCCTCACTTTAATTATTAGAAACAGTATGACTGCTTGTTTTTCTAATTATGCACTTCTACCACATTTGTCAGTTGTGTAAACAGAGTGACGAGGACACACACACACAGGCAGGAGAGAAGCCCCTGCCCACACATCATCACATAAGGCGATGGTCCTTTTAACTTCAATATGCAGAAGAAGCGATGCCTGTTAATCCAAGAACACATAAAAAACAAGCGCTACATGTGATTAAAAAAAAGAGCAGAATCACTTAAATGGCCAGGAATTACACAGCGTACCTTCAATAAAGCCTCATCCCTAGGTTATGAAAACAAACAAGCCTCTTTGCTCTGTAAAAAGGGAGAGTACAGACAGACTGGGAGGCAGGAACAAGTTTAAATGAATGAAATGTAGGCTGAGAACCTAGACAAAAACTCCATATCAGTTTACTCCACAGACACACAGGTGTGTGGTGTTACAACAACAATGTGCAGCTCTAACATTTCCTTCCACTGGATCCACTGTGCTTGCCTGCCACTACCGGAAGACAGAGGGACAAAAAGCAATAAGCTTCAGATTCCCAGAGGAGCCATGAAAGTTTTTTCCGCTGCACATTTAAGATGCCAAACATAACTAATTAAATCATCTTAACAGACACAGCAGTTCTTCCACGGAAGTGGACAAAGAGTCAAAGAAAAATGTTGATGTTATGATATATATATATATTTGAAAAGAAACCACCATTTCTAGACATCCTGCTATGCTGTTCAGAATAATGCATCAAGTGACTTTTTTGGAGTATTAAGCAGCTAATAATTTTTCCACTCACTTCATTGAGGGTGTACATTAGAACTAACAGCTATCAAGTTTGTTTCAAACTTAACAGAAACTCGGTAGCATAGCACAGATTCACTACCACAGCTGGTGTCTTTTCTTGACACCATCTCCTCTAAATCCTCTATCATAACACTAATGTATCGCACAAGGAGTGATCATAGGGAGGTCATTTTCCAATCCATATGATAGCACATTCTGGCAAAAATTTAATTCAATCCCCTGCAAAGCAGAATACCAGAAGGAAGAAATAATAAACACATTTTTTGTTTGGATTTGTTTGGGCTGCTAAAATTAACTCTAACTATGAGAAACAATGAGTTTGTTTTCAAATATGTAAGGGGTATGTGTGAGCACATGCACAAGTGTGAGTACAGAACAGCACAATCACTGTAGCATCTTGCTAGTGAAACAGGAAAGCTCTGGACTGGGCAGGACGGCTACTTAGGCTAACTACTTCCTGTCAGCGAGATTAGAGAGCAGGATGATCACACAAGCTGCCAGGCTGTTTCTCACTCGCCGGACATTTAGGATGGCTCCACAGTCACAATCACTGAGTCTCATTACGCACAGCAATATATCTGAACTATGTCACGGCAAGATG
Source organism: Micropterus dolomieu (assembly GCF_021292245.1). Taxonomy (NCBI): domain Eukaryota; kingdom Metazoa; phylum Chordata; class Actinopteri; order Centrarchiformes; family Centrarchidae; genus Micropterus; species Micropterus dolomieu. The sequence goes on along the minus strand of NC_060160.1, from coordinate 11,633,961 downwards.
ACATGAGGAGAGGGAAAGGGGTTATAGCCACCAATCAAGGAATCTTTCACTGTTCTGGGGTATGATATTGAATGTGAAGATGTGACCTGTTCACTCCTCTCACATCATCAGGACAGATATGACTATGGCATTTTAGCTGTTCATCTCGCTCTCTGCAGGGACTGAAGACTCATCTTTCCCCTCAGTGAAGTGAGGGGACACTGAGAGGGCAGGAAGGCGGGAACACAAGGAAGGCACAAGGGAGAAGGAGAATAAAAAAAGCCCAGAGGAAGTTCAGCATCCTGTGTTAAATCGCGTCTGTTTCCTAATGAAACCTGCACTCCATTGTCAAACCAAAGCCATCTCCCTCTGGTCACCACAACCTCCAGCAGACGGCATCTTGGCATTGCAAAAGAAGGACGCGGAATTCAAATAGCTGACAAACTGGAACATTAACTTAAAACAGTTGCTCAGAGGAAACATTAAACCCACCTCTATGTGAATTCTAAGTGAACATTATAACAGTAAGTGAACTCTGTGGAGTGATGACATTCGCCGAACCACTTGTGATGTGAATATGTAGGTCATCGCAAATACTGACATGCAGGGAAAGTTTTCTGCGCCTGGATGGCGGTGCAGCAGCCAAAAACTGCCGGCCCCTCACTGGAAACAACCACATGAACTATCAAAGTCACACTAGCCCAATTAGCATGCTCAAGTGCTATTTATGGAACATATAACAGTCGGTGTACATGAACCTGGGTCGGAAACCATCAAAAAACAAACAATGTGTA
>NC_060160.1:11574537-11633088 GCF_021292245.1 Micropterus dolomieu | reverse complement strand
ATATATATATATATTTGAAAAGAAACCACCATTTCTAGACATCCTGCTATGCTGTTCAGAATAATGCATCAAGTGACTTTTTTGGAGTATTAAGCAGCTAATAATTTTTCCACTCACTTCATTGAGGGTGTACATTAGAACTAACAGCTATCAAGTTTGTTTCAAACTTAACAGAAACTCGGTAGCATAGCACAGATTCACTACCACAGCTGGTGTCTTTTCTTGACACCATCTCCTCTAAATCCTCTATCATAACACTAATGTATCGCACAAGGAGTGATCATAGGGAGGTCATTTTCCAATCCATATGATAGCACATTCTGGCAAAAATTTAATTCAATCCCCTGCAAAGCAGAATACCAGAAGGAAGAAATAATAAACACATTTTTTGTTTGGATTTGTTTGGGCTGCTAAAATTAACTCTAACTATGAGAAACAATGAGTTTGTTTTCAAATATGTAAGGGGTATGTGTGAGCACATGCACAAGTGTGAGTACAGAACAGCACAATCACTGTAGCATCTTGCTAGTGAAACAGGAAAGCTCTGGACTGGGCAGGACGGCTACTTAGGCTAACTACTTCCTGTCAGCGAGATTAGAGAGCAGGATGATCACACAAGCTGCCAGGCTGTTTCTCACTCGCCGGACATTTAGGATGGCTCCACAGTCACAATCACTGAGTCTCATTACGCACAGCAATATATCTGAACTATGTCACGGCAAGATGACATGAGGAGAGGGAAAGGGGTTATAGCCACCAATCAAGGAATCTTTCACTGTTCTGGGGTATGATATTGAATGTGAAGATGTGACCTGTTCACTCCTCTCACATCATCAGGACAGATATGACTATGGCATTTTAGCTGTTCATCTCGCTCTCTGCAGGGACTGAAGACTCATCTTTCCCCTCAGTGAAGTGAGGGGACACTGAGAGGGCAGGAAGGCGGGAACACAAGGAAGGCACAAGGGAGAAGGAGAATAAAAAAAGCCCAGAGGAAGTTCAGCATCCTGTGTTAAATCGCGTCTGTTTCCTAATGAAACCTGCACTCCATTGTCAAACCAAAGCCATCTCCCTCTGGTCACCACAACCTCCAGCAGACGGCATCTTGGCATTGCAAAAGAAGGACGCGGAATTCAAATAGCTGACAAACTGGAACATTAACTTAAAACAGTTGCTCAGAGGAAACATTAAACCCACCTCTATGTGAATTCTAAGTGAACATTATAACAGTAAGTGAACTCTGTGGAGTGATGACATTCGCCGAACCACTTGTGATGTGAATATGTAGGTCATCGCAAATACTGACATGCAGGGAAAGTTTTCTGCGCCTGGATGGCGGTGCAGCAGCCAAAAACTGCCGGCCCCTCACTGGAAACAACCACATGAACTATCAAAGTCACACTAGCCCAATTAGCATGCTCAAGTGCTATTTATGGAACATATAACAGTCGGTGTACATGAACCTGGGTCGGAAACCATCAAAAAACAAACAATGTGTAATTTCAAGTAATTATTAGACCTGATCATGACCTTATTAGCCTTGCTACGTGGCTGGAGGATTGGCTGCTGTCAAATTGTAAGACAATGGCTGCCAAAACTTTTTTTAAAAAAGGGAGACAAAATAATACAAATATTTTCCACAAAATAAATTTAGGTGACGAGGGAGTGAGAAAGGAGGTTGAAAATAGGGGCAAAGAAAAAGGGGAAGGCTTGAGAGAGAGAGGGGGAGGTGGATGAAGCAGGCAGCAGAGAATCCAGCAATGACGACAGCGACCAGAGAACAACATGCCAAACCCTGGAAGTCATTTCCTGCTTCATCGAAGACTTTTATGGAATTCTAGCAGTGTGGCTAACGTCACAACAAGAAGGAAAGACGGAAAAAGTTCAGGCCCTTCTCCCCCCTTCTAAATCCAGTCCCTCTACCCTCTTTTAACCAATAATTTATGTTTGCTAGGTAATGCTACTCATTCCAATACTTACTTTTCAGTGGTTTGCACAATTAAAATGTGTTCTTCTTTAGATTCTGAGGCTGTGACTCCAGGAGCATGGAGTATATCCATTATCACTGGAAAAGTGATAATGGTGTAGCGTGTGCAAAATAACAATGTACTTGTGTGAAACATTGATAGCTTTGGCACTTACTGTAAGCCACAGTTTACCAGATCTAAAAGCTATAACTTGGGAACAATCCTTTTAAATCCAATAAAACTCCCGCCAGCTAATGTTGTTTTGTGCAATATTTGTTTTCCCTCCCAAATGGCACAATAATCACTTTTAGAGAGAGCTGCACTTTTAGAAAACATCAACAAAGTCAGAGAAAGCAGCAATGATGGTAAGCAACAGAAGGATTACAGCAGCGATGTACCAGGGGGTGGTCAATCAGGTGGCTTTAAATACTGCCCTCCTCGAGGGATGCAGGGGAAATGGAAGCAGCCTTCACCACTGTGATCAATAGCTAAGTGCCTTTCTGGCATTTGTCTATTTAATCCATTATCGAAGGCCATTTGAGTCTGCAGTGTGGACGAGAGACCTACAGCGCTCACAGGAAGAGTTGAAATATGGAAGCAGGATACATGTGGACAAGACACACCCACTGACAGCACCACCCTGCTCACGTGTGGAAACACATGCATTAATACTACTAATGGGGACACACGGGCCATCGAAACAGCTGACGTGTCACATAAACATGACAAACATGAACTGCCTCTGAAAGCTACTACATACACCGACAAATGTTTGCTGTAATATTACAAAAACAACAACAACAAAAAAAAACACTCAAAAAACAACATACAGCAACCCAGAGCACTGTCGGCCTTGTGGAAAGCAATTACTGAATCACAAGGTCCTTCATTTTGGAGTGCAAGACATTGAGACACAGAAAGAGAAGGGGAAGGAGGACACAGAGAGACTTGTCATTGCAGCAGGATGTCCTTTCAATGTGAGACTGACGCACTGCCTGCCAAAACTCCATGGTATCTACGTGTCCCTTCTCACAGCACCCCTGCATGTACTTTTGCACATGTACATTATCTATGTATAACCACCACATCCAAGCAATCAGCAAAGCCAACAGTGGGTGTGCGACAGCACTTAAGAGGTGTCCAGTGAGGACTGCAGCACTGCCACAAGTGAAAGTTGGGAGGTAATGAAACAGGTTACTGGCAAAAGAAAGACCACGGAGATTGTTGCCACAGAAGTCTGCTGTCACATGAGAACAGTTTGCTTGCCATTTTCTTTAATTAAAGACTTTTTCGTCTCATTGAAAAATGTCATTTCTTCAGACAACTCTTAATCAAGAGCTAGCGGTCCCACTTTATAATTAAGAAAATGTACAAACATTTATTGGACTGTTGAAAACATATCTACACTGTCTAATCCAAGCACACAGTATAGTCTCCTGCGGTGTGTGCCCATGTGGGAAAACCCATGTTGTAAGCAAGTTAATGATTACAATGCAAAACAACCAGTTGACTGACTGGGTAGGAGTGAGATGGCAGTCAAATGAAATGTCCCCAAACTCACTTTGCGCAACCAGTCATGGGGCACAAATACACTCTCAAACACTCACAGGGTAGTTTAATGGCATTGCAAGAGTTCTGCGTCTAGGTAAGAGAATATATTACCTTTAAGCTAATTTAACTACAGTATTAATAGTAGTAGTATGATAATGCAGAGGTGATTTAAATATGTTTAATAATAGTAACCAAGGCTAGAATTACAGTATTTGTTAAGACAATAGCACAAACAACCAAGCACACCAACGTCCTGTTATTTTACTTTGCCTCAACAACAACAGTCAACAAATCAAAACCACTGGCAACTTCGGACGTGAAGACCTCAAGCCACCGGAATCCTGACCAGATAAAAAAGGAAAAGTAATCAGCGAGACAGCTACATCCTTAAGAAAAGGAAAATAGAAATTAGGAATGGTGAAAACTGAACAGGAAAGAAAAACAGTCAACTCCCATCACACATTAATGATGGACATGTGGCCAATTTTGATTTCTACAACAACAAAAATCTATTACAAAGTTACTACCTCATGTATCCAACTATGACACAAATAGCCACCACTGAAAGACTCCCCGAACTGCACAATAGAGAAGGTGTCGCATCAAGAAAGTCATACCCTTCAACCAAACCTTAACAAAAAGCGCAAACACAACTCAAACAATAGATAAGGCCAGGCCTTGAGCGGCATTGGGGTGGGAGGACCAATGAATTCCTGCCGCCCCACACGCAGCAGCAGCACTGCACTAGCCTAGTATAGATGCTGCGCAGCACGGATGACCACAGAGAACAAAGACTTCAATTATGTGGAGCTCTAACAGGAGAGCTAAAAACGGGACCATGGGCAGGGAATAAAACCTTGGAGTGCTGCCGGAATGCTGAGCATTTAAGCACCATCGACACACAACACACTGTCACTCCCAAATCGCACTGCCACCGTCACTGAACTTTCTCCAGCCTCCATGAAACAGGGCAGTGTTCAAGTGGCTGAAACAGAGGACTCTTATGCTTAACTTGCACCCAAACTTGTCAAGTGCGTAACTGCAGTTAAAGAACAGTGCATGATACAGTAGGGGGAGGGAAGCTTTCTATGGTTTCTTTGTACCTTGGGTTACTGACCCATATACACCGCAGGGTAACAAAAATAAATATTAACCCCTGAAAGGCAAATCCACAAATCTGAAAGAGGAGTTTGAGCATGTGTCATGCAACCAAGGTCAAGGGACGACACATTTCATTAATTAGTCTGCACAATTAGAAAATGTATTAAACAGGTTCACTTTTCTCTCCAAAGACAATAATGCAGCCGAAGATCTGATTTCATATATTTTCTCTCTCAGTGTTTCTATCAGAAAGCATAATTTTCACTTCCCAGTCTTGACAAAGTTAGAGAATGTCGGTTCTTAACTTTGGCCAGAATTCAGAAACAGTTTGTAAGTTTGCACACAAGAGTGGCGTTTACTTAGTGGAATCTCACTTCTCAGAATGGTAACCATCATTTTGGCAACCAAAAGAGGCATTTATTGCCCAACAAATATGAACAGATAACACAAGTCAGCCATTGACACACAAAAAGTCTGCTTCAGGAGGAGGGTCTAGGGTCAACACTCAAAGGAAAGGGCTTTTATTACTGCCAACCATATCCACATACATTACAAATGGAATGTATCTTAAATCTGCATTTCAAGGTGGATTGTTGACATTTCTATCATGTCTCAAAATTTGTCAATTAAGACTAAGACCAAGCCTGTTTATTACTTTCTAACGTTGTTTGAAAAGCGCAACAAACTGCTCTGGCCTCTCCATGACAGCAGCGTGCGTGAGTGCATACCTAATTTCTCCACGAGTTTGAGCATGACTCCACCAATATGGATTTCCCCGGTGACCCTCAGCGATACGTCTCTGTGGAGGTCGGTGACATGCATCTTCAGTTCCCACGTCCCATCGGCATAACAGCCATCGGGCATCCGGATCCCGTCCAGCGCCATCCTGCCAAACAAACCCACAGTCAGGTGGGGAAATGATCTGGCTAAACTTCTGTCACACTGGAGTGAAGAGAAACTTTTTGACCCTCTGGAAAGGAATACATGTGGTGCAAAGTCCATGCATGCGAGGTCTTGAGAAAGAACTGTACCCTTTTATGATATTTTCAAGCAGACTAGGCTGATATTTCTGAACATGTGTACTTGGGAGGGATGTAAATTAAACTCACTAACTAGCAGAGCTGAGCACTGTTCTAGTATTGAGTGCTTGAGTATTTTTCATTTGTATTTCTAAATATATGCTTCTACTCCAGGGAAACTATACATTTCTACTTAACTGCATTCACAGTATCTGACAGCTGTAGTTGCTGGTTACTTTACCGTGGCAGCCACCCTTTTTTTAAAAAGGGGCACACACAGCAAAGTCAATTGACTAGTCATGGTTGACACTTCTCAGCCTGCAACAACAGTTGTATGATGTCTTCTGTTGCTCTGGAAGATTTTTCCAAAGTCTGAAAAAAAGTAACCCTGATGGTGTCAGAGTGATGTCATTACTCAGTCCCTCAGCTTGGACTAGGATTACAGGTTTATAATAGAAAGCACACTGTACCAGGCACAGTACACAACAAAATGGTATAGCAATATTTTAAATTTAGCATGATTTTTGCATCAAAGTGATGCAAGTTTCTTGATCTGTCACACCTTCAATACAAAACATGCATTTCCATAATTACTTTATCCATAAATTTTTTTTTATTAATTTTCCATATATCAATATTGATGATATGAAATGACAAACTATGATAGAGAATTTTATTGCTATTGCCTACTTCTAACAAGGTTCATCCTTCATTGTGAGTGGTTTTACTTTTGATACTTTTAAACATACTTTGCTGCAAATTCAGTGCAATTCTGAATAAAGAATGCTTTTAAAGGAGTATTTTTTTTCCCCATTCTGGTACTTCTACTTTTACTTAAGTAAAGCTAGTAAAGTAAGAGATACTTCTTCCAACATGAGCACACTGTTACGGCAATACAACAGTGGTAACAGACGTGGTGGTTTAGCTCATTAATGAACATTAGACCATCAAGGATGATTTAGAAAGGGATGGTCAAATGTTTGCCCATCACTGTGGTTGTCCTCATGCTTCTTGCTGGGAATAAGACGCGCCCTGTTGTATTAAGTCACTGCCAAAAAGTTACATTATGGCGTATATGTCATGCTTTGATCCGAGAATGTCCAGCATAGAGTGGCCTGGCGATCAAAAGAGAAGTCTCATCAATAAAACACGGCAGAACAAAGGCTATGGGCCCGTGGCTAACGTTCAACAAGCACCTTTTGCAGCTATTATCTCGCAAATGTGCCGGTTCACCTGTTAAAAATAACGGTAAAGTCCCTCTTACAAATAGGCAGAAGGGTTAATTATGTAAGCGAAGTCCGCACAACAGCTTCCCGGCTACGTGCACAGTCGCTAAGTCGCTCGATACGGGAGTGAGTTTAGTAGAAAGTGTGTCTAAAAGCAAACAACCCGCTAAAATTAGCTTAAAAATAAGAACTGTTCATCTAAGCGTAGATTAAATGTAGCGGAAGACAACAATAAATACGCTTTCATATTTCATAGCGGCGAACGAGCAAAGCGGGTGAGGACGAACATTAAAATATACTCACCTTCACAAAGACGAGGAGAAAAAAACTCTAAAACAATCGACTACACGGTACAGAACAAGTTCCCCCTCTTTAAATCATGTATAAAGTCTTTTGTAGACAATAAAAACAGAAAGAAATCCCCGAAGAACTCGCTGAAGAAGTGAAGTATCCCAAACAGTTTCCCTGCAAGCTTCGGCTTAATGGAGTCCAGCCGTCCCTCTTTCTCTCTCCCTCCCTCTCTCCAGCAGCAGATAACGTCACTGCTCCAATCCCACTTTTCCTTTCATACTGGGAGCTTTTCTGATCGCCTACTGGTCCCCCCTGTCACAAACACACAAACACACACACACACACACACTCTCTCTCTCAGGGCTTAAACTGGACCTGAGTGTTTGAACTGTGGGTTAATTCTCCCTTTTTGACCCAGTATGTGGGGTTATCTGAGAGCCACTTTGTAGGAATACAAATCATTCTTTTTTATCATTATTTGACCAGTAATATGGTCTTATATTCCAAAACGCTATATTCAGCCTTAAACATTTGGGGGGTTAAACAACAGAAGTAAATAAATAAATAAATAAAATAATCAATGAAAAGAACTCATTGATAAAGAATGTGAACAGAATACAGTAGACTTGTATATGTGTTTTATTACAGACTTTGTCAAACTGCAAGCCTCCACATTAGAAAATTCAACAGTTTGTGGCAGGGATAATGGACATGCAGTTAGGATCTCAAGCTGCCTTTTATGGCAATAGTGCTGCCTAGCCCTGCACCAGCATCTAGGGACCTTTGGGTCTTTAGCCACGGGAGTAAGAGCACAAAATAACAGGGCATTTAGTTTTTTGTCACTTTAGAAGTTTTAAAAACTGAAAAGTGTCTCCAAAAATGTTTTTTCCTTCCAGCATCGAGCAATTCCTTTAGAATAAAAAGCCTCAGTGAAAGATTGTGAAGTGTGGAAATTAGCCAAGGTATACAGATATCTACTTTCATTCCTGACACATCACATATATTCAGTGAGCATTTTATTGTAATGTTGTAGGTGGTCCATGTGGAGGAATGTCAGATTACTTCACAAACTCTTTTGGGTTTTAAAGTAAAGAAATCAACTATATTTCATTATTTTATCTATTATAAAATATGATTCTGGAGCGTATCAAGTAGGTCCAGCTGCAGACAAATAATATAAAGTGCAGTATTTATCTCTGCATGTAAAAACTTCTTACAAAATGGAGAGCTGGAAAGTAAAGTAGAGAGCTTCCAAATTGTACTTAAATACAGTAAATGAATAAATAAATAAATATTTTCTTCATCAACCAAATGCTGGTTGTTGCTCTACACAGCAGCAGATGAATAATGGCATTTTATATGTGCATTAAATCAAATGATGACCCAAATGACAAAAAAAAACAAAACAGAGATAATGGCCACTGTCTCTTTCCAAAGCAGCAGCATAATGCACCCCAACACACTCTCCAAGTGGTCTGCAGTAAAGACCCATGAATCATCAGTGTTTCTGGCTCGGTGTCCCGGTGAACTCGCTCAGCTCCAGTCCTCCAGCTCTGGAATCTGGGCCTTCAGACTACAGTCAGCATCAAAGCGATTTATAACATCTCTCCATGCAGCTCTGACCCCCCTCGTCAGTGTCTGGCACCCGACCCGTTGCCTTTTATAGGCTGTGTTTTAATTGCAGAGTAAACATTTGAGTCAGTCAGATGCAGAGCAGGAGAGTCAGATAGGGGGGCTGGCTTGGCTGCTGCTGATGTGGATGAGGAGGGGTGGCGGGTGGGGGGATGGAGGGTAGGAAGAGGAGGCAGAGAGATGGAGGATGTGAGGAGAAGCCTTCAAGAGGCTTACATTGTCTCCATGAGTCATCTTTACAAAAAACAAATTCTGTTCTTCCGCATTTTGATTGTAGTTGGTGTGACATTTGGGCGGTCATGCAAGTAAAACTTTATGTATTTTATGCCAATTTAACATTATTATAAAAACATAACTGATCAAGTCATGCAATTAGAAATAAGAGCATTAACAAGTGTCAAAATAGCTCTGTGATTGAAAGGCACCAGATGGTGAATAGGGGTCTTTGTTCCAGTATTACCTATAGATGACTGACCTCTTCTGGTCAAACACAGAACAGCAGGGCCAAATGCATTATTTATGAGATTCACCTCTGTTCTAACTGGTCCCATCTGTGAGCCTATCCTCTGCAGATGTTGCTGAACTGCATTAAAACGCTAGTAACTCATGTGGAAGCAATGACTGCTTGAGGATTACAATGTGGCCTATTCACGATCTATAAGTCAGCTTTGTTATTCACATCAGGGGGTGCCTTGGAAAGAATCTGATCTGAGTTTCAGATGAACAACTAGCTCCATTGTCCTCCATAATCAAGTCTGGGAATGAGCAATGAGACCATCTCTCTCTAGAAATTTCAACCTCCTCCCACGCAATAACATAAACAGATTCCTAATTCAATATTTTCCCCATGGCATTATCTGTGGGATGACAGATTAAGAAGTAGTAGTCATTGTATCCAAAAAAAAGAAATGCTTTAATAAAATGAAATAAATACAGTGCTTCGGAATGGCAGTTAGAATCCATTACAGGCATGGGTTATTGCACAGTTCTAAGGACAGACTCCCATTCAAAGTTAGAGCAACAATGGTAACTGATACAAATGTAACACATTTCATTCAATACACCCATGATACATTTCACTTTCTCACCCAGTTAACTGATTACATATGGCTGCAGGCCCTTTATTAACCTCTGAAAATCTAAAGACTGACAACATTCCTGCGACAGCGCTCAATTCTTTTACTTAATAATGGCTTGAAACTGGTGTCAACAACAGTGTTGAATATATAAAATGTAACATATTTCCCTGATGCTTATGGTGCCTTCAACAAGAAAAATATACTGTAATCATTCGAAATGCTGTGCATTATATGCCCATATAGTCAAAAGTACAACGTATCTTGACAAAGTCCTCAGTGTTAATGCTAGTGTTTGTTTTAGCAAGCAGTGAATGCAACTGCAAATCTGTGCTTGAATCAAGAATTGCTAAAATGGAAAATACACAGCCAAATCACAAATGTTATTTGTTGTTTCAATGGTCTGTCCACACTCCTGCAATACATATTGGCGGTTTGAACTAACACAGTATGACTTAAAGAGGCAACAGAGGAACTGTCTTTGTATTTTGCATTACAGGTCTATGGTCTCCAAAGTAAACCCTATGCCTGCCGTCCAAGTAACTTTAAAAACTGCTTTGTGTGGCTATCGCTGCAATGTACAACATGCTCAGCAAACTGGGCTGCTTTCTACTTAATTTGTGTGCAATTCTAAGCTGATTAAGGGACAATTTCCATCAGATCAAATATAGACACTTTCAATATCACTCTTCCTTATTTGTCCCTGCTTCCATACTTCTTCTCGGTCACTTATCTGGTCATCTGAAAGGCAGCCTGGTTTCAGTCAGTAGGGCCGATGCATAAATAACACAATAAGTGGATTCCATTCAGCGGCGGACCAATCAACAACAGCCCTTGATTGTGTGGAATAGTAACAACAGCTTTTTGATAACTATGATATTACAAGTAGGACACAAAGAAAATTTGACACTGACAATAATAAAGTATGTCACATGTAACTAACCCAACACATTCATCAGAGGGTAATTCCATTTGTTCATCCATTGTAATTGTTTAATAAATTATGATTTAATTAGAAATCCATAAACAATCATGAGTGGTTTTCTACTCAATAAAGAACACAAAGCAGATTCTTAGATGTGTGTTGGCACTCTCTGCAATGTCTTCTTGTTTTAACATCCATTTGCTATTAATATAAACCATGCAAAGTGAGTATGTTTTCTAACTTCTGCATTATCATTACTGGGCGTGTTTCTAAAAAGGACCACATTTGACAGACATACGATCCATCATTACTTAAAGTTTTTTTTAATATCTGCTCAGACAAACCTAAGGCAAAAGTCATGAAAAGCAGCATGATACGCTGTCTCCAATTGTCAGTTTTTAAAAAAGATTAAATTTTGCAAGTAGTGTCAATTAGGCAATGACAAACGTCTAGTGGCTGGAAAATACACTGGATTTTAAGACTAAACAAACCCGTCTTTCACACAAACAAAAAGACAACGCTCAAACCGGGAAGTGTGAAATGTTCGTAAAAAAAAGGCAGACGAGATACAATTAACTTTTGCGTCCAATGTACCACAAAAGCCTCAAAATAAAAAATAATGCTTCTACTGAGGGCCCATTACTTTTTCATAGAAATTAGCCGAATTAGCTGTAGCATTATTAAAGCTGAGCAGATCATAAGTATAAATGTTATTTGGCCGCAAGTTTGAATCCTATTTTCCCCAAGATGAGATGCAGGTTTCTGTCCACAAGAGCCTGACAATGAGCTAGGATAAATATTTATTTTTTAAATAAAAAAAATAAATCTATTACCACTGATCTCATCAGTATATCAATATAAAGCTACAGCACAGGAAAAAAAAATCTCTCCATAATAGATTTATAGACGAATGAGAATTAGTATGAATGACTGTAATTGTTTTAAGTGAAGTTAGACCTCTCAGCTTGTAAATGTCATCATAAAGAGATTTTTAGACATAAACTGGGTGTAAGAAAATAACTATACATGTCCGGGCCTTGTTTAGGAGCGCAGATATGCATGTCATGATATAAGTCTCATGTGGTCGTAAACCTCGGAACATAAATGTCACATGGAAACTAAGGATGTCCTGTAGGAACTTCAGCAGTAACTGTTGTGTTAGTAGGAGTATTTCAGTCCCTAGTACTTTAACAAAAATGGAGTTGCAGAAACTACAAGCCAAAAGAAATTCTGTTTGCTGTATATTATATAAAAGTGATGCTTTGCTAGGGTTTTTGTTATGTGCATATCTATTTCAAGAGTCAAACAATTTTAAAAAGAGGCAAACATAAAAAAAATAATAGAGTAAGAAAAACAAACTGAAAATAGCGTATTTGTTATATCTTTGTCCATACTTTCAAACCATTATTAAAGGGTTAATGCCCTTGGGTTTTGTTTGGAAAAACTAAAAGAAATATTCTGCATGAACAATATTATTTGGCTAATTTTGAAAGGCATTGTTGTAGTTGCTAAATGTTTATTTTAAAGATAAACCACTATTTTTAACAATTATATTTCTCTCTTCTTCATGTCAAGTCAAAGAAAAAAGTTAAAAAGCACAAGCACAGTAACAGAGGGTCAGGCAAGTGTGTCACAAGGCTCCAGAATGAGTCTGTGGGAGAGAGGCTGGATTTAAGCACTGATTAACGGGAAATGTATGGACACTTTAAGGTTGAAGACTTGGAAATGAAGTTAGACCTCTCTTCCTCTGGGAACAACAAACACCTATGCCTCAATACATCAAACTCATTAGTCTCATATTCAATGTTTAAATGTAGCTTGTGGTCATACTGGCAAATGGTGCACCTCCTTAGGGGTTCCTAGTCCAACACTGTCACCCTTAGGGTGTGCAATTGTGTAGAAACTACACAAGAGACAAAAACGCACGTTTTGGAATTAGTTTGTCTGTAATGATTCCCAGAGTTAAAAGAGCTTGATCATAGGGAGATGTAGGAAAAATGGTGATTAGTGTATTTGAGCAGTTTGTGTGCATGAAAAATAAATGAATGAAGTTTATTTTTGTGTCTTGTCAAGAAGATGACACAACCTTTCAAGGTTAGAAGACACTATTCAAGTGTTTATGTGTTGTAATGAATGTGCTGACTCAGTCTGGCTCCGGAGTATCTTCTGCTGGGTCAGCGGGTGTGGTCTTCTGCTTGTATATGAAGGTCAACAGGAAGAGTGCTATGTCATGTGAGCACCAGTATCCCGTGTGAGAGGTCACTGCTGACCAGTAGCGGCTCTCCACCAGACCCTCTCGGAGCTCAAAGTCGATGCGCCGCTCCAGCTCCACTGCAAGTCAGAAAAAGAGGCATTATAATAGGCTCCGGACCCACCAACACATGCAAGACTTTCTCTATGATTATGTGTTTGACAGGATAAGCAAACTAACATGTGTCAGCTGTGGGTGAGGTCGGTCGAGTCATGGTGGAGAGGCCATATGCTGACTGGCTTTCTGACCGCTTCTGCTCCTCTTCTTCAGTGTTTGTCCCTCCCTCAAGTCCTAAAGACACTGAGGGCTGGCTGTTAGAGCGGGAGAAACGTGAGAAGAAGATGCCTCCGATGCCCTTCCCTATGCTCGCCGCTCCTACATTGAGAAAACAAAAAGATGCTGAGTGGGATGTGGAACAAGACAAAAAGAATTGCAGTAATTTTCTTTCTGTTATTTTAATCCTTTAATTCAATTCAAAGAATGGGGGCCATTCCCCATCTGTCCACATGATGGCACTATTGAAGTGGTACTGTAGTCAAAGTGAGGATCTCACATTACTTCAGATATTGATTATCACAGGACAGAATATAATTTACCAATGGAATAAGGACTATCTCCAGAGTGAAATTTAATTCACTCAACTTCGCATTTCTGTCAAAACTCATTATTTCCCTATGTCAGTCAAATACAATAGCATAAAATAATAATATACAATAGTCATCATATCAACAACATACAGAAAACAGTGTGAGAGCCCTAAAAACTGCCAGGTACTGCATTCATAACCATGAGGTAGCTTTAAAAATCTTTCAAAGAATGTTCTAGTCATGTATATGATCACAATTGATGGTAGTGTCTTACCCAGTATGCTAGCCTTGCCCAGACTGGTGATGGACTCTCCATAGTGCCGACGGGCGAGGACAGGAGAAGTGCTCGGGCTAGGGATGCTCTCAGTGTCAGATGCTGGGTCTCTGACTGGGGTCAGGAAGGTAGGTCGGACCTCCTCATAGGATGTGGGGTTAGTGGCGCTAAACCTGATACAGGAAATAAACCCCAAATATTCAGAACATACATACTTTAAAAATCATTATGTGCATGTACAAGGGGTAACATCAAGTGTTATAAAATGTATGATTCAAGTTCTTACCAGTGTATCTGAACAGGAGCGATATTGCTATAATGTTTGAGGATAAGGGGCTCCAGTCTGTAGGCCTGAACAGAGCAAAAGAAGAGTTAATATTTCAAGTTGTCCAATAAGTATAGTCCCCTCCAAAAGTATTGGAACAGTAAGGCAAATTCCTTTGTTTTTGTTGTTCACTGAAGACATTTGGGTTTAAGATCAAAAGATGAGTATGAGACAAGAGTTCAGAATTTCAACTGTTATTTCCTGGTTTTCACATCTAGATGTGTTAAACAACGTAGGACATATCACTGTTTGTATTAGACCACAGCATTCTTAGGTGAGTAAATGTAAAGGAACAAATAATCTTAAAGTACATAGCATTTAAAATTTGGTGGCATAACCCCTGTTTGCAATAACTGCCTCAAGCCTGCGACCCATCGACATCACCAAACTGTTGCATTCTTCATTTGTGATGCTATTTCAGGCTTTTACTGCAGAATTTTTGATTTCTTGTTTGTTTCAGGGCGTTTCTCCCTTCAGTCTCCTCTTAAGGAGGTGTAATGTATGCTCTGTTGGGTTCAGGTCAGGTGATTGACTTGGCCAGTCTAAACCCTTCCACTTTTTCCCCTGATGAAGTCCTTTGTTTTGCTGGCAGTGTGCTTTGGCTCATTGTCCTGCTGCATGATAAACTTCCTCCCGATTAGTTTCAATGCATTTCTCCGTAAATTGGCAGACAAAATGTTTATGTACACTTATGAATTCATTCTGCTGCTACCATCATCAGTTACATCATCAATAAATATTAATGAGCCTGTTCCAGTAGCAGTCATGCACACCCAAGCCATGACATTACCTCCACCATGCTTCACAGATGAGCTTGTGTGCTTCGGATCATAAGCAGTTCCTTTCTTTCTCCACACTCTGTCCTTTCCATCACTTTGGCAGAGATTCATCTTGCTCTCATCAGTCCATAAGATTGTGTTCCAGAACCTTTGCGGCTCATCTTCTGTACTAATCTGGCCTTCTGATTCTTACTGCTGATGTGGGTTTACATCTTGTGGTGTGGCCTCTCTATTTCTGCTCTCTGAGTCTTGTTCGAACGGTGGATTGTGATACCTTCACCCCTACGCTGTGGAGGTCGTTGGTGATGTTACTTACTGATGTTTTGGGGGTTTTCTTCACAGCTCTCACGGTATTTCAGTCATCAACCACTGTTGTCTTCCTTGGCCGACCTGTTCGACGTCTGTTGCTCAGTACACCAGTAGTTTCTTTCTTTTTCAGGACATTCCCAATTGTTGTGCTTGCTATGCCCAATGTTTGTCCTGGGGCTCTGGTCGATTTTCCTTCTTTTCGCTGCTTGACAATGGCTTGCTTTTCTCCCATAGACACCTCTCTGGTCTTCATGTTGGTTTATCCTCTTTAACAGGAAATGCAGTCTTTAGAGGTTTGAACCAAGGATGAAAACTTAGACTTGTCATGCAGAGCTATTTAATATTTGGACAATCAACCTAAAAGGCAACACCTGGGCAACAAGAAACATCTGTCAGCCACATGTTCCAATAGTTTTGCTCACTTGAAAAAGGGGTCAGTCTTCAGTGAACAACAAAAACAAAGGAATTTAACTTACTGTTCCAATACTTTTGGAGGGGGACTCTATAGCGCACATTTTTATTTCAACATCTGACTGGCTGAGTTGCGAAGACGTGCTTTCTATTAGCAGAGCACAGCGGAAAAAGTCCAGTAAAGAGAGAGAGAGAGAGAGAGAGAGAGAGAGAGAGAGAGAGAGAGAGAGAGAGAGAGAGAGAGAGAGAGAGAGAGAGAGAGAGAGAGAGAGAGTGTGTCCATGTGGGCTGGGACAATCAGGGGAGACTAACCACAGGGTCTGTGGGATGGAAGACATTGAAGAGCCTGCTGCAGATGGAGGTGGGCAGGATGTGGTCCTGGTGGCAGCTGGTACCAGGGCGGATCCCTCGCAGGGCTAAGAACACCGCCAGAGGAGAACCCATGCAGAAGAAGTTTTCCACCTGAGAGACAATAAAATACAAACATTCTAAAGGGAGTCTTTGGTATTGACATAGATATCATTTGTTCACAGTGGCCAAGGGTGTAATCCTTTCTGTTGTGTTTTCTTATAATAATGGACACACTGAAAGGTACCACACATAATTATTATTATGATAAATATTCACATGAGGGAGCCAAAACTTAAGTCATGGCATTTAGTGTTGTGCCGTAGATCTGAGTTGTTTAGTCTTTTTAACAAACATCCCTTCATTTATCGATTTAGAGTAATGTCACATTATGATGGTACACATAATTCAGCATCTTACCTTAAATTTGAGGGCTGGGGGTGCTAAGGGTTTAGAGGCCTCCAGTGTGAGGAGTTGATTTTCCAGCTCTTGTAACCTGATACAAGCAGAAAGGGACATGGATTTATAAACCGGAAAAATAAATATGTGACAGCATAGCTTATACCAGCCACAATACAATCCTTTTGAATATCCCCTTATGCATTTTTATAACCTCAGGCTTCAAAGGCACACATACTGATTCTCCTATCATCTATAGAAAAACATTTGTCCATAGGCCGGTCATCAAACAATCTCAGTACCACTCAGATCAAGAATTTCCAGCGGCTTCATGCAATACCCCGCTGCCTCACACAAACAAACAAAAAGGAAATACAACTTGCCATCTGCAAATGGAACAGGAGATGAGCTTACGGCACACACTCAATTATGTGCGTCCCAAAACAAAACAAAAAAAATGCTAGTGAATTTGGGGGAAAGAGTGGTTTGAAAGATATTGGCTCTACCTGTTCCTTGTTTGCCGTAACTGCTCTAAAATGTGTCTCTCCTCATAGGACATCCAACGCATGTCCAGCTCCTCTTCCACGGTGTGGTGCTCCTGCTGACAGAAGCGCACAGGATCCCATCCTGTCATGATGTCATAGGTGATGACGCAGCCGAGGGAGTGGGACACAATGGACACTTTGCCTCCCCTCTCCTCAAACTCAGGGTTCCGGGAGCAGAAAAGTGTGTACAGTCTGTTTAGCTCCTGTGTGAGGCCCTTGGTAATCTGGAGAGGCAGGGAGTTTAGAAGTTAGTTTGTAGGAGAAATAGTGTGTCAAACAGAACCTTAATTTCTGGTTTTTGGAAGTGTGTGACTCTTACCTCATCCCGGTAAAGGGGGCTGTTGTAGTACATGATGTCCATGGCACTGCTGTTGAGTAGATCTCTCAGTCCTCTCACCTTGTCTGGTGTTATTGAGTCTACCGTATCTAGAAATAAAGCATCGATATAATATATTTTATGTTTTAATTGAAAATCCTTACACAATGGTGCCCGTATTCAAATACCCAATGTCAATCCAGTACAACAGCTCAGCCATAAAGTCGACCTTTACATGTTCAGTTTTGATTGACATGGTCAGACAGGTATTAATTCAACTTCATACCCATTCAGGTAATTCTACATTTTATCCTACATCTCCACAGTGACTATGGTAAGGACATATCATGAAGTTACAGTTACCGGCTCCTCACCAGTTCTCCACACTCTTATAGCTCTGTAAGGGACGACTCTGGCTATACTTCATTATTATAGCTCTGTAATGGACAACTCTGGCTATGTTTTATTATTATAGTTCTGTAAGGGACGACTCTGGCTATGCTTCATCATCTGTAACAGTAATAGTTCTGTAAAGGACAAAGACTTACACGGAAGAACATCTTAGAGACACCTATTGTATACCCCCCCCCCCCCATGCACACATGCATACATGCATACATGCACACCCATGTACAGTCTCAAAAACACACAAACTAACCTCCATCCAGAGCAAGTTTAGATCGCCATTCAACAGGCAAGAACTCCACATGCTCGTCATTGTGCTCTGAAAAGTGCTTCTCCTCCATCTTTCTCACGCCCTCCCTCAGCCTGAATAGGCACATAACAACAAAGGCCATACAGTATATGAGGAAAACAGATGCACACTGACACCTTTATTACTTAAGATAGTATTTGGGTATATGTTGGCTAATATGCCAAAACATTCAGATACAAATTGCTGATTTAGAAACAATGTTATCACATTGTCTGGGCAGCAGTGTATTATAATGAAGTATACCCAGCCCTGCTGCAGACCGACTAGGGAGTCTGTGTTTGCACTCGTTCTTTCACAGACTTTAATGACTGTCGGTAAGAGACGAATGATGACCATTTTGCTGCTCACTAATCCAACAGCTTTCCTTATGCAACACACAAACACAATGGCAGCAATACTACTAGTCCTATATGGGGCAGCATTAGGTCGCAGGAAACACTAAATACACAAAGACAGAAAGAGAGAGGTAGAGCGTTGACATGGGTAAATAGAGGCTGGGAGGCTTTTAGGTGACTGGTCTGTGAATTGGGGACCTAATGAAGGTTCTGCAGGACAGTGTGTCTGCGGGGAAAATTAAAAGATCAGAGGGTTGAGCGCTGCATTACAGAGATTTCTATGCTGCACCCACAAGGATTCCAAGCTTCTAGGTTGTCATTAATTGGGCAGTGA
Organism: Micropterus dolomieu; assembly: GCF_021292245.1. Lineage (NCBI taxonomy): Eukaryota > Metazoa > Chordata > Actinopteri > Centrarchiformes > Centrarchidae > Micropterus > Micropterus dolomieu. The sequence goes on along the minus strand of NC_060160.1, from coordinate 11,614,372 downwards.
GCTTTGACATAGTAGGTTTAGCTAAATTAATATTTTCCCTATACCTATACAATTTCACTGCTGCTGATGACACTAACAAAAGCACAGAGCTAAACAAGGAAAAACAAGGAACTGGCTAGATATGTCAGGTTGATCTTTCCTCTTGACTGAGGAAAACATGTACGCTGTAATCCGCAGGGAGCTGGGAGTGAGACTTAAAGAGCTCTGCAGTTTGACTTGGCTTACTTTACCTGCTTAGCCAGACTAAGCTGCAGATAGTGGCCCGGTGATAACTTATGACACACACGGCTCTGGTTTGCACATTCTGTACTACTGCCTTTAATGTTTATGGTCCAAGACTAGTACAGTGGTGCCATTTAGGATCTGATGTGTCTTCACACAGTCCATCAGACAAAAACACAAACAAGGACTATTCCTAGCTTAAGTAACAATTCAGAACGTATCAACAGCCTATACACTGATGAGCTGCAGCTTCATTGGTGTATATTTAATAGGTGGGGGTAATGTTGGATGACATGTCATCAGAGACTATTTGCATGCTCTAACTATAATAGCCTGCAGGAGTTGGGAAGGATTCTTTTCAACATGCACATATCAAAACTCATGTTCTCTGGTGTGCCTTTTTTGGTTTTGATAGCCAAGCCCACCAAGGACACAGCATGATAATTATTGCACAATCAGGTCAGTGAGAAAGGCTCTGGCTGAACTCAGCTAATTCTAGCCAGATATGATGCTACGGTACAGCATGTGGAAAGCAAACAAAACAGCCTACAAACCTAACAACATGGAGATGAAAAAAGAACTGTAATGTTGTCTAATTTAAAGTAAAGAAACTTGGGTTTATCAAATGACAATATGTGTTGTTAACTCAAATTACAGCAAGCCTGGTGTTTTTTTTCCTTCTTCTGCTGCTAATGTAAGATCTACATTTTTATGCTATATTAGGATGAAAAAGTATTTTACGTTCCCCACAAAAGTTCTGTATTTGCTGGTGCTGCAGAGCCTCACTAAATGCAATACATCAGGCAAATATGTTTTCTTGTTCCTTTGTGTTTTCTCAAGTTTCTTTTGGCCACTATACTGCCAGCAGTTTAACAATACAAAGGCCAAAGTTAGAGAACAGCAGGAGAAGATAAAGAGAGTGAGATGGTTAGAGAGAGGAGTGGAGGAGAACAAAATACAAAGGCATCAGGTGCAGTGTTTTCAAAAGAAATGCTTGAAATAACTTACAACTATGGGTGGCTTCGGGTGAACAAAACAGAGGGAAATTTTATAGTGCCATTTCTGATTTAGTAAATGCAGTAATATTATGCCAAAGGGTTCAGCGCCTGCTGTTAATATGTAATGGGCATCGCCTACATTTTTCTGTGAGGACTGTAGTTGTGCATTCCATAAATACACTACTTAAATACAATGGTAATGAACAAAAAGGTTCCTGGAATTGCAAGAACGTGCCAGACAGGTCAATATCTGAAACCCGCAATCACTTAATAAAAAGCACAACATGCTATATAAGCTTAGTCAGGAAGCCACAGAACACACAGAAAAATGCTATAGCATAATTCATAACCATTTAAAGAAACAAGATATTGTTATGCTTTTGTGTCTGTGTTGTAACAGAGAGATACAAAGTTAAAAGCAGAGAGCTGTCTTTATAAAAGCCACAGGAAAAATAGAATGAGAAGTGTGAGAGACTGTGTCTGGAAAAGAAAAGGAACAGAGAACAAATAAAACTTCACAGCAATTAAAACATCACACCATCCCAGTGAGATTTCTCTTTAACTTACACTGGATATGGTGTGAATACATTTAAACCTGCCTTAGCCCCTTAACAAACTTCAATGGAATAACAGTGAAAAGCCATGTGGTCTTATTGAGATAAAACAACATGAATACAAGCAAATCCTCAATCAAATTATCTTTTTAAAAACTCACATTCCAGTGTTTTTAATAATGCGCCCCTGGTCCATCTTCTGTCCAATTCCATGGACCACAAAGACTATGTGTGTAGTCTGAGGGGGTCTGTCCTCAGGTGAGGCCTCCTCAACATAACCCCGATGGAGCCGTGTTCCACTGCTGGAGGCTGGAAGGGGAGAAAGGACCAAGTTGGATCAGTACTTATGGTAGCTAGCTGTTTACTTGTATTTTTTGTACAGTAAAAAACATTTGTGAATTTTGTTTACAGTTTTTTCTTCACATGTCCACTATGCTCACTAGAAGGCTATAAATATCTTAGTGATGCTGTAAGTAACGTGCTGTTCGAAGTCCAAAGAGATCAGTAGGTGAGACACGAAGTCCTGCTGTGACCCTTGTAATGTGCCTAGAGGTTTGAGTGTGTGTCCTTTTTTTTTAGAATCTATAGTCTAGTCCAGTCATCTGCTGTGCTGCAAAGTGATAGGAGCCAACGGACTTTGCTGCTCTTTGGATAGCACTAAGGAGATTTTCCCCTCACTGAGCATTAGTGTGTCAGGGGAGACTGCAATAGCCAGTGTCAACTCCTCCTTGTATCATCTGTGAGCAGGAGATGAAAATGTACCATAGAGCTTAGAGACCGTGGATCACATTACAGTCATCTATACAGATCAAACATCGGACATGGGGTCAAACTCAGTTGACATGCTTTCAGTTACACTTGGGCCATTTGATTAAACCTAGCAGATGGACACTGTGTTTTTCTGGGCTAATCCAGTTAAGAGAGTGAACTGTACCCAGCCATGACTAAACAAATGCTGAATAATAGCTAATGTTTGGCTTTACAGAAACTATGGCAAAAGTCTAACTTGGTTCAGTAAAAACCTTTCTTTAATACTCTATCATCACTGTATTATATACCGAACCATAGTTGGTTTCATAATCCACATTTTAGTAGTTGTAGTACCTTGTACAGTAATCCAGTTGCTAGTACTGAGAGTAAAAATGTTAAAGAAAATGATTTAAATCATTAAAGGTTCCAACTGTGTTTCAAATTAATTCAAACAAGTCCAAACACACATGCACTGTGTGATCAGGGAACTGTTTGTCTACCTTACTATATGAAGAGATAATGACAGTGTGTGAATTACAGACCTTTGGAGAAGCCCAGTTTCTGGGTGACGGTGCGTGCAATTTTGGAAGTGGTGGCATCGCTGTAGAGGTATACTTCATCGACGCTGTGCCAATCCACATGGGTCCGACTCAGCTTCAGACTATGGATGGCTGTGTGGGGGGCAGGGAGAGAGGAGTGAGTGAATGAATTGACAGAGAAAAGTGAAGAGGGCAGATGGTGGGGGATATTGGGAAAAGAGAAAGGGACGTGAAAAAAGGTTTACCCGATACAAAGGGTCATGAGAGGTGGGTACAGAGGAAGAGAGATTAAAGACATTGTAAGAATTACACCAAGTTGTGATCATCTTAAATGCAGTATGAAATAAAAAAGTCCAGGATCAATCTATTTACACAGCTCAATCAAATGCAGTCTGGAGCATTGATCTGCAATTGGAAAGATACATCAAACTAACACACACACACACACACACACACACACACACACACACTATGATTGCATATTTCAGCTCTTGCTTGTCTGTCCCGCTTGAGTATCATCAGACTGAGGCATTTTATGTACCAAATATCTACATTCACACCACTTTCAGTTCAATTCTTCTCTGTGGTGTTCCTGCTTTAAAGTGTAATGCAGTTGCTAGAGCAAGTAAGAGCATGGTATGGCTATGGCTAAAGAGTAGCCACCATTTGCTACAGAAGTTAAGAGCAATAAATGAAAGTGGTTGACTTGAGAGAGTTATGTTTGTCTTTTAAATGTCCTGTGCATTCAAGTTCATCTGGATGAAATTGGTGGAAGACTTTGGCGTTGGTCCCGTGCACAATCATGTGTCTTTGTACTGCTCTAAGCCAATCTGGGGATTAAAACCCTTAAGAAGGGGGTAAGTAGTAGTACTTGGGAAGTAAAAAAATGTTCCATATTACTTTTTTGCTAGCATGAAACTTTTAATAATAGTCTCATAAACAATACAAAAAGATGTTATTATTGTATTACAATGGTTCTTCATGAAACTAAGACTTACTGAATGTATTTTGTATGGACGAGTGGAAAAATGACTAGGGAATCACTTGTGTCATGTGCCAGACATACACATTCTTTCCACAGGTTTCTTCTCGCTCATCCTTTAATATTTGGACATTTATTAGACATTCCTTTGTATTACAGGGCAGGAATAAGTAATAACATTTACTTCCCATGTAAATGAATAAATTAAGATATTATCAACAGAGCATGTGTGTTTGTGTGTCACATGGTGGAGTTAAGCAGGGCCTCTGTAGCCTGGCAGGCTAATTTCTTAATTGGACAAGCATGACTGCTGGATAATGCAAGGCCAAGTAGTTATTGCACCTTAGAAGTGAGACCTTAGCAAATGAGACTTGTTCAATCTGAAGGAACAGCAGTGTTGGAGTAAAAGGGCACTCGTTACATTTGGAATGACAAATAGGAAGGACATTGGGTTTTTTTCTAGCCAGATAAAACAATAAAGCGCATGTCCTGAGGAACCTGAGGTGAGAGACATGGTAGCATAGACAGTTTCCTCTGTCACATGTTTCCATTTACCTTTGCAGATTCTCAAATGAAACCACTCAGCAGCAAAGCAAACATATGCTTAACCTCTACCACCACACACAGAACATCACTAAACCACTCTATGACAGCAGCATCGAAGGGGAGCAACCCACTCTTCTGAAAAAGAACCTTTCACCATCTAATTTGGCTTCATCTCCAACAGTTTAAAGTGGCTTCCTTTCCTCATCATCTATCTCACGGACTCACAAGCGAGGACAAAGGAGACAATACACACTGTTATTATACATGGTGGGGGAAGCCACTTTATACTGTTGAGCTGTATTTGTAGCTGAGTCCACTGTAAAACAGGAGGTATCAGTCCAGACAGAATAGACACTATATTGAACTTCTCCAGTTAGCTGGCTTAAAATGTTAGTTTGATGGGATTTACAAGTGAAAATGACACCAGTAAGATGGGGTGATGCTTAGGGGTTGTACATGGACTCTTCCTGTTTTACAATGAAAGGCGAAGCATTGTGAAAGAAAGGGAAAGGAGGGAGATCGAAGTGTGCAGAGGCGCTGGCAGTCAGTCAACAGAAGGTTTAAGAGTTTGCTGAGGGAGTTCTCTAACACTGCTATGGCAAATTACTGGGAGACACAGGATGAGGGAAAGGGTTAAAAAGTAAGGGAGGAGGGGCAAAGAATCTGATCAGAAAATGAGTAAGCTGCTGAAAATTGTGTATGGGAAAGTTTGAGTAAGATGCAGGAAGCACAGAACTGGAAGGGGACAAGTGAAAGAGATGAGTAGGAAGGGAAAGGGCTACTCAAACTAATCACATGTACAATACCCTGCGATGCTGGTCTAGGACTGTGAAGTGTGGCAAAATACCAGTTACAACATTGTCTTGCCTGTAGCATGACAAACATATCAGCTACCTTCCCTTCATAAGGCTTTTCCACCTCTTGCAGGGAATAACAAGATAGAATACTAGTGTTGTAATAATCAAATGCTAGTAAAAAAGGGTACTTAACACTGTAATAGTAGCAGTAGTACTAGTACAGTAATATGTTCAACCCAGGCAGTGAGTTATGCAGAAAAATCTCTGTTGAGGTCTAATTTGCACACTAGGCTTTAGGTCAATAGCTGCATGGATTTACTATAAGATGAGGACACAGACCCCATGACCTGTCTGTTAAGCATTTTTAATGAAGTTCAATGCACCCAGGACTAGGACAGTGATGGACCTCTAAGAGGGAGACTCTACACATTTAGGGGCCTATAGTAAAGAGACACAATGAGTCTTCTGTTCATCGCTTGTGCTTGATTCTCTCAACAGAGAGCTTTGTTCATTGCCCTTCGAGCGAGAGCTGGAGATTGTGGTTCATTAACGATAGTCATACTGCCAGAAGGGATGAGAGAAACAAAGCAATGAGAGAGAAAATGGGAGATGGGGCTGGAGAAATCAAAAAGGGGTAAAGAAGGGTGGCTTTTTGAGGACCAGCTTGTTTATTTCACATCCACTGGTTTTAGGGGTCTTTTCCAGGTTGTCTGCTCACTATCCCGGCAAGGAGATGAGAGACAGAAACAAATGTTTCCTCAAAAAGCAGCAACAGCAGTAATACCAAACTCTGGGTCATAGCACAAAGGGAAAAGTTCTAGCAACTAGGCCCAGTTAAGGCTGCAACGGAGAACTGGGAGAGCAGCCTAAATCCATTTTAATACAACCATTACTAACTGAGCCTAGGTCTAGTTGTAAATAAATGATCTACTAGGAGAGAGGATACAAGCTAGCAGATCTAGTACAACAGAAGAAACATAAAATAAATAAAAAAAGAATGTGGTAATTTACAGTACCTTGGCAACGTTTGCGCTTGTGACATGTAGTTCTAGCACTCGTCTGATATCCACTCCATTTGAACAGAAAAGGGAGGTAGAAAGGGGGCAGGTGGGAGAGAACTAACAACCAAGAGAGAGTGAGTAATTGCCATTAGCCTGGTGTCTGTCACACAAGCTACCGCTGTCATCACTCTTGAACAGACTACTTTACTACTACTGCTTGACATATGCCTACGATGACTGAGGTAGCATCTGTTTTACACTCAGACAAATCTTCTGTGAAGACTAAATGTGTCATTTTTTTTTTTCTCTTAAATTCTTGTTTGTGTGTGATAAACTGCTACCCTTCATAATGCAGTATTATTGGTAAACATTTTGTCTGTTAAAATACTTATATAGTAGGTAGAAGTTCCTTTTCCACACAATAGATGACTAAAATATAACAACTATATTTTATATGAAGCAGCACAAAGATGTGTTTTGCAAAGTAGTACAACAAAAATACCAGCACCAATCCGTAGAAGTTCCTAAAAGCATTCAGCAGTAAATGTTTCCATTTGGGTTCATAAATAGTTGATATTTTGAATATTAAAAATGTTTTACGGAACTGATGTTGAATTCCGCACATTGAGGAAGGAACATACAAAGAGATCTGTATGCGTAATATTACTCTTACATGGACAGACAGGTGACAAAACAATTGGTCAATTGTGGCATTTTAGAGAGAGATAAGTAAAGATAATGTTTGTTGTTATTTTATTTGAAAAGTTATTGAAGATGAATAAATGGATATAAAAACGCAATTAATGCACCTGTTCTCATAACATACATAGCAACACTTACAAATATGAACACTAATGGACAGAGACTGAAGACAAGTTATTTATAATACTTCATAATTATTGGTAAATATTGGTTATATTGAAATACAACTAATACAATAATAACAATAACTGAAATCAAATCAACAGCAGCTCTATGTTCTTTAAATCATAGACTCAGTTGTAAGTGGAGTCAGGTCAAATATTCTTGACCTGACATTTAAAAAGACCTCCTCTGTATTTGTTAATCAAATCAAAGTCCAGATGTCTCAGATCTGACTAAATCCTTCATCCCGTGATAAAATAGACATCAGACTTGCAAATGTCAGCAGTGTGTCCCTCAGCAGAGGTGAAAGGCTGAGGAGGAGTGAGAGACCTGCTGAGTGCACAGGAAGTTTGTTTGCTGTAAAAGCTATTAATAAAGTCCATTTGGGCATTACAGCACTGATGGATCCATCCACATATAGGTGTTCCCTAATGACTGGAATATATATTATGCACAGAATCCTTATATGGATGTACCGAGGATCAGTTGATTTGTGGTAGTTTGCAGTATGATCATCCTCGGGGTTTAGATCACAATACATGACTTTAAGGTTGAGTGCACCATCACCATTCATTTCCAGATCAGACCAAACTAATATTGCTACTGTGAGCAGTATGTTCATTATGGGTAAAAGAGACTCTTACCACCTGATGATTTCAAACATATTTGATATCTCAAGTGCCGACCAAATCCAACTGACTTCCTGACAAGAAACACATAAATCTATAATATGTTGAAAAGAAACTCTCAAGAGCTAGTTACTGGATGAGCAATATCTGGTTCTTTTACGCATCAATCATGCAGTGTGTTCCCAGCCTCATGTGCTGGTTAAATAAATATGTAGCAGAATATGTAGTATACACAAACAGACATGTGGGCCTTGCCTACCTCAAAAATACCAAAAGTATTTTGCTGACAGATGACCATGTGCTCATCCTGCTAGATTTGTTTTTCCTTGACGTCAGCGAAACCTGGGAGAATGGGACACACCCTGTAGTTTCCTCCATAGACTTACTGCTCCATACCCACACAGACACAAATCAGAGAGGCTTAAAGTGAAAGGGAAGGGATCCTCTTCAAATTAAATATACTTTTTTTCTATTTCATATTCAGTACAAATAACCTTTTCCTCAGTCTGGCTTGGAAAATTATGCTAAGACAAGATTCTGCTGATCAAAGTTGGCCAATGGAAATCAAAACATTAAAAGACAGCTTAGAAAATCCATCAGCTGTAATGCCCTTGTGGATATTTTCAGCCCCAATAACTAAAATAAGAGCTGTGAGTGTCTCTCTGGGGCCACAAGTTCACAATCTAAGCTTTCCTCAAAAATGTTGGAGGAAGTGAGGAAGAAAACAAGAGAGAGCGACAAAGCAAGAGATTGGACAAGAGTAAATGTCGGATTGGCCTTTACTTGTTGGCTTGAGCTAAAAGAGCTGAAAGGATTCAAGACAGCTGGCCTTCCTGCTGTTGGACTAGTAAGTAAGTGTAATTTTGCTTGCGTCAATTGCTGTCTAGCTTTGTTAGCTAGCTTGCCACCCAAGTTTCAAGCAACATTATGTAACTTCTCTACCATAAAATAAAAGCTGGTTTAAAGAAAGTTACAACAGTTAACTAATACAGGATGATGAATTTGGGAGGGGAAAGAGAATTGTAAAACATAAATTCAGGTAAATACTTTATGTTTTGATCAGATACTGAAGCTCTTTTTGATTACGGAAAATTCATCATTTAAAGCTCACAAATGCCATTTAATCACTCCTTCTTCTGATCTACTGTGAATACCACCAGTGTTCATTTATTACTATAGCATTAAACTGACAACTGCTCTTTCTAAGCGATTTTACCTTACTCCTTTAACCAGTTCTCCATAACCAGAAAAATACATTTGTATCATGAGAGAACAGGGCATTCACGCACTATTTGTACCCAGCAGTAGTCCTGCCCACATTGTTATGCCCGCATAGCACGCTGACTACCATCTGTCATCTGCTTTACTAAACTTTACTAACCTACTCAGACACAAGGAGAAAGAAGGGAGAAGGAAGAGAGTAGAGATATGGAGGGGGAGAGATACCAGGGGAAATGTATGTACTGCAGCAATGTCAGAGCGCAGATCCATTTATCAATTGTAATGCAGTTCAGGGCAGCCTACTGATGGCTCCAAGAGCTTCAGATTATTAGTTCCAAGATAAAAGACTCTACTGTGAAGATTCCCCTGTAATAAAGACCGAAACAAGGTGAATTGACAAGATCTATCACTCACTTTGTTTTAAGGCTTGGCTAAATATAGGAGTGGTAAACAATCTGCCAACAAAAACAGCAGGAGGGTTTGCAAACAGATGCTCTGTGTTTCAAGTTCCATGCATTAAAGCAAAAAATAATAACAACAAACACAAGCAGACAAATTTTAATAACATATATGTTGTGTAAGCTTGGTGTAAGCAGTTGGTGCTCACTTCATGATATGGTGAGTAGAATTATACTTCACTATTCACCCTTGCAGTAATACAGCTAGCTGGACAAGCTAAGGTCATATGATCTGTGCGTTGTGCAATGGAGTGGCCTCCAAGTGTCACAAAACAACACAGTTTGTGTGCACTTGCATTATATTTCACACACCTTGCTTGCAGATAATCTTACTATGATTCCTCTGTGACTGTTTATATGCCTGCTTTCATAGACAGATATTTTTAGAGCCAATGTATACATGTACACAAATGCTTGTGGACCAGGAGTGATCTTCCCGTTTAGTCTCAAGGCGGCTATGATTCAGTTCAGGAAAGAGCTATTGGCCACAAATACATGACACAAAGAGTGACGATGCAAGCAAGACAGGCCAACCTACTGTAATCACCTTGCTCTGTTGGTCTTCATTTATAGACCTTAGGAGGGAATGACAGTGTCCTGACAACATTGTGTACTAGAAACAAGGCAAGCCAAAAAGAAAAGAAAAGAAAAGAAAACTGACTAAGGCTTTGAGTGATTAACAGCAATTAACCAGTGAGTCATTATGTTATTATTCAAATACAACCAATCAGGGTTACAGAAAATAAGGATAATTCAATGAATAACTGCGATCCTTATGCTCACGACTTCAATTTTTTACATAAATGTTCCAGGTTACTTTGGGGATGTTTGGACGCATGTTTCTGTCTTTCACATATATTTGCTTCATTTTTATAATGCAGACTAAACATTTTCTCACTCTTGTTAACAGTTGCTGCATCTTTTTCTCTTTCTGCTTCTCTCTATTTATCGGCCACATTCACACACCCACACATTCATCACCAGTGAAGGTCCTGTAGTTCTGGCTGCCTTAAGGAGACTGCTGAATCAAAGAACCTCTTTCTTGTTGCCTTTCACAGCTAAAGACTGCTACATTTCGCCTGAGCCAGCCCAGCGTGCTAGAATGTATGAGCTGCACCTGCTTTACATTGAGCATTACATGACAAAACGAACACTTGCATGAATGGAAGCACCTGCTGCATTAATTTCTCTTGACTGTGCATCGACACTACAACAGGCAGGGCTGTCGCATCGTTCACCATTTATGACTCACAATGCTTTTCTTCTGGCTTTATTTTGAAGATGATGACTTTACTTTAATGGAATTTATTGCTATTAAAACCTATGGGAGCATTTTATCTCCTCACTGCCCTAACACAACACAATATTCATGTTCTTTTACAGGATGCTGCCTGCCTGGAATAAAAACACTGCAGGGTGGGGGACTGCAGTAGAAAAGAAGAGTACAATTTATGTGTTTTGGTGAGTGAACTATAATGTGTTTTGGCCCCAAACCAGGCTGTGACTTTATGGCAACATTCACCACAAAATCTTCTTAAGATCAAGTTATTAACTGCATTCATCCACCTTAGTTAAGTTACTAGAATGGATGCTACATTGCTGTGTTGTTTAAAAGATCAGCTACAGTTTGTAGCTTTCTAGATGTCGGGGCTTCTGCCACCCATTCCTAAAATTATGTATAGAATTATCCTTATTCTTCTATTCTTCCCCATCCCAATCTCTCACCATCTTTGCTATCAACAGTCCTGACCACCAAGTCCGTCTCGAAGGTGTCCTGCATTTGTTGCCCACGGAAATGGTTCAGGTGCTCATGCTCGATGAGGTCACTTTCCTCTTCCTCTAACGGGAGCCAGGTACCATCAATAAACCACTGGCCTCTCATGACTGGAATATGGTCTTGTTCTGTAAAACAGTGAAGAAATAGCATGATTTAGATACAAAATAATTACTTAATTTTAGGGATGGACATCTTCATGCCAGCTTTCTGGGGCCAGGACATTTGGTTTTGTGCTTTACATGTTAAATATTCCCTGTGGAGTAACATTATGGAGCTGTTTTTCTATGAGTGGGTCCCCGATTTTGACACACATGCGTGTGGGTGATGCGATGTGGATTGATGTGGATTTCAAATATTGGCGTTGCAAATACTTTAAGAGGCAGGGAATGCATTCAACACATTTTTTAGAGCTCAAGCACATACAATGGGTTTCGCTCAGTAACACTGAATGTAAACTTTTGTAACGTTTGTTTCAATGTTTGTTTTTAAGTAGAAATCCTGCCCATTAACAGTGACTTTCTAGTAACTGAATAGCCTTCCAGAATGTGCTTCTTGATTTCCATTTACTTCAACAAGGCTAGCAAATCCAGGAGGGCCAAGTCTCAGTGGCATATGAAGTGAGGCCAGGTTTGATTACAGTCTTGAGTCACATTATTAACTGAGTCTTTGGAGGTGAATAAGAGTGTAAAGGCAGTTTTGAATGTAGGCAAACTTTGCAAACCACAGGGACCTTTCTGTAGGAGCGTGAGACTGTTCCTCTAGACAAATATAAACCACATGAGCATCCTATTTACAGACAGAGAGGCCCACCACAACGCTAAGGCTAAGACAGACAAACAAGAACTACAGATACTGTTCACCAATATGTGAAGGTTGTTCAAGTCTGGACAGAGAAAATAAGATTTGTACGCTTCACATAACATGATGTTTCAAGTTCCCATTAAGTGAAAAGTGACCTTTTCACCTTTTGTGCTATGTTCACATGTTAGAACATAAAGCTAATACAAACATATAACGAAACACCTTCCCTTTTTGTATTTTTATGGTTTTTTTACTTCATGGACAACAGTATATCAACAACCCCTCCCCTCCACGTCACCTATTGCATGAACTGGCCTCTCTCTCCTTTACTGATATGCTTTTGATTACTTTTTAAATATTGTCCTATTGTATTAGTTTCCATCTCAAATGTTGTTAATCAACTCTTCAGTGTTAACACAACACTATATCAGCAGTAGTAACATGCAAGATACTGAAAAGGCACAGCGAGGGTCTGAGCTGACTACGAAAGGACTAACAGACACAGCCTGAACAACTGCTTCTCTAAATGTCACTTGGTATTAACCTTCAAAAGAACCAGCTACCCATGAACCCTTTCACCGAGGTCAGGTTTGCCATGGCTCTATAGTGACCGCCTTCATTTGTTCCCTGCTTTTTTCCTGGAAATCTCCATGAATTAGTTAGCACAGATCAGCTGAACCCTATAGGCTGACTTCCTGGGATGCTTATTAGTTCCCAAAAGACCAGGCTAAGTAATTACTTTACTAATGAAAAAAAAAAGCAAAACAATGCAGGACTCAGCAAGTAAATAAAATGAATAAGACGCTGTTAGTTTGTCTTTTATGTGAGGTAGGATGGATGTTGCTTGAAAGGAGTCTCTGAATACACACCAGACTTGTGTGTGGCTATGGATCATTAATCTGTATGCTGTCAGACATTATACTGCAGAATATAAAGTATATATGAGGGATATGTACACAACATGAATTGGTGCCTATGGACCTGCCAACGTGAGCAACATAATTTGTGACTGATGCAGAGCATAAATGTGATTTTATAAGCTTTGATCAGGAATGATTTTTATGATACTCACGCTTCCAGTAAACAGGTTTGCATTCCCTCTCTTTAATATCCACCTCATAGAGTCCTCCACGGACACAAACAGGCTCTACGTTCATCTCAATGCTGTCAGGGTCCTTCTCATCCAAGGACACGGTGGATGTGTCCGGGGACCCAAGGTCTCCGTGCACACTGCTGGTCCTTGTCTCCACCGGCACTGCACCGTTCAGCCCTTTACTCTCCACACCGTTATTACCGCACTCTTCCTCCCCACTGCTGGCCTGTGAGCCCGCTACACCGGGGTTCAGCTCACAGTATTTCCGAAACATACGCTCAATCTTAAGTGAGTCATGCCCGACAAAGGGCTTCCAAGTTTTCTTGTCCTCTTTGTAAAACCAACGCACCTCCTCCGGACCGAGCTCCGTGACCACCTCATTGTAGCGGTGTCTGGAGCTGTTGGACCTTGACCTCTTCCTCCTCTCGAACAACGGACCAGCGTTGTGTCCGTCATTGTCGCTGTACTCCAGGGGGCTGCTGTCGAGGTAGGCTGTCGGGGAGCCCAGGTCCAACAACAACCCGTCCTGCGTGCCGTGATGACTAGCGTGTAGAAGCGGCAGGTGTCCGTCCAGTCCCGACTGGACTGAGGACATCCCTGCCTGCACCGTATCGTCCATGGGACTCATCTCGTGACAGCACGGAAACACATCGTTTCCCAATTTCCACTCCTTGTTGTTGTTGGCGGCGTCGACGCTGACCGCTGAACCTTTACCGCCGGTGTTCAAAGAGATTTTGTTTGTAACGTTTATGTTGAAACTGCTCATAACTATTTGAGCAACCCAACCTCACTAACGTTACCCCTCGTCTGACAATTCACCTTAACAAAGCTCTCACTACTTCGCAACAGCTACCACAAGACATCATACTAGTCGGTGCTAAAATTAAATTTCAACCAAATTAAAGACCTCCAAACAAGCTGCCACTGCTTTCCTTGAGTGCGACGCAGCTACAACAGCTTGTTAGTGTTAGCTTGCTGGCTAGCTAAGCTAATGAAGCCGGTTGGAGAACTCCCGAGGCTAGCTTAACGTTAGCTAGTCTGCAACGCTTCAACCGGAAAACCTTTTCACCCCCCCTTTCTCCTTCTGAAACTAATATAAACCTGTGTCAAACCAGTCTACTGTCACCGATTCACTTTGGTCCTGCTCGTTATTACATTCACCATACTTTGAGTGTTTCCGTCTCTGTGGAATTTCAGATTCATTCGTTGTCCAAACAAATCTTGCTTAGAGACAGTACGGTAGTGTGCGTGTGTATGGCTTGACAGCTGACGCACAGATCACAGGATGCTTTCGTGAACGCGCACGTAGAAATTGCGCGAACATGGTGACAGCTTTTTGTCCCCCTCCCATCACCCCCTTCATAAAATTCATTCTTCTTATTGTGCACTAGATGGAGACAAACAACTATTAATGGTTATCGGCCTTAATTGAATTGTTTACAACGTGTAGTGACGTGAGCCACTAGAGGGCAGCAAATATCTACTCAATATAAAACTAATACTGTACCAACATCCCAGCTGGCCTGCTACTTTTGGATAGATCAAGGTTTAGTTTACCTTCTAAAAAAACACAATTTCAAGCTACTGCAACGTTTCTAGCCATGGGGGTGGACAAAATAACAGGAGCAGTCCAATGCATCATCACTGCAAACTTTGTAAAAACCACAACATTTTAAAGAGAGCAAAACAAACACTTTTCTGACACAGTCTTTGTATATGATTTATTTATGACTAATAGAGTTGTAAAGTGATATGCAATCTAGATAGAAAATAATCCCCCATAATGAAAATAAAAATGAAGCAAGTAGCCACAAATATTGCCTCTCAGTTTAAGTTCAGCCCACAAGTCACTGGTGTCACTGAACTGCAAAATCTATTTGTGATCTGTTTTCTAGTACACAACAAGTGTGTTTATATTTGTGTGTGTGAGTACATGAGTACAATGTGGGTTTGTGTCTGTGTGCATATGCATGCATGTGCTGGTTTGTTTGTTTATAAGAGTGCATGTGTTTGCATAATGCGTGTTTTGTGTAGTGCCATTTGTGTGCAGGTGATCCTGGGGCCGTGGTGTTTTCTGCGGGGAGAGAAGGAGAGGGATAGGAGAGAGGCCCAGGCAGCTGGATCTGGGATAAACAGACATTACCCTGCTGTGTTCTAATTTACTGCAGAGTGGGAATTAAACTTTAAACTTGTCCCGCCCCTCTTCAGTCCAATACTCCATGTTTCTGGCCATCAACAACCACTTGCACAATGTGTGTTATTAAAGTATTACTCCACCCAAAATCAGTCTTTTTGGAATCATATTCACACCCCCTGTATAGGCTTGAACGGTGGTTGTAAAAACATTTTGTCTTCTATGACGAGACACAGCTTCCGCAAGAGCTTTGGATTTTTTGAGGGCAATAGTACAATGTGGAAGCAGCTCTATTCTGGCAAACTGATGATTGTTTGGAACATACTGGGTTTATGGATGGACAGTTGAGCAGTGAATTATTGTGCACAAGTGGTTTGAAATGCTTCTGTGTATGTTTGGTTTTTGCATTTTTTTTTTTTGTTTATTGCATTTCATAGTTTTGATAGCACAGCAGAGTAGTCTGAAGCCAAAATCCAGGAAATGTTATACTTATTTTTTTATTATTATTCGTGATTAGTTATAAATTGTTATTGGAGATGGTTCTGCAATATTTATATCTGCCAGATGACATTGTCATTAAAAACTACTCTTACATTGCGTAATTATGAGTGCAAGACTAATTCACATTGCACATATCTAATCTGTATGACCAGAATAATTACTGAGTTAAATATGCAACACGATCTTGCCAAGAGCTTTCTCTCACTGGAGGTTTACATAAGAGAATGACATGTGGCTTTCATATAAGAATTAGTCAAATTCCTCATTTCTGCAGTCAAACTCAAACAGGTTGGCTTCTCTCTCTCTCTCTCTCTCTCTCTCTCTTTCTCTGCTCTGATGTTTTGAAACCACCAGGTCCACCACCTGGATGAGTGGATGACAAACAAACTGCAAATTTTCCTTCCAGTAACTGACCAAATAGATATTTATAACCAGCTGGTCACCTCCCCCACCCACCGGGCCCCCCTCCCCTTAGCCACGGTTGTGAGAGCCCCCTTTAAAGACAAGTTGTGTCACTTCTGGCTTTGTTCTTAAACAAAGAGAACTGCCCCTCATCTGCCCGTAATTGGGCTGATTCTTGGAATGTGCTTAATGTCTCCGCCCGGGCACATTGTCGTTCCAACAGACAGGCAAGGATTGCTGGGACATGGGAGATGAATGAGTGGAAGTCCATCCACCCATCTTTGTTCTTGTCCATTTTTTGTTCTTTTGCTTTCATTTTTCTTTTTATTCATTACCTCCTTTCTTTTCACCTCGGTTGCACACCTCTCTTAGCCACCTATTTTTTCAGGATGGAGGATCTCTCCATTGAAATAAAGAAATTCTTCACTCACTGCAAATGGAGCAGTCTGCCAATTGACTTTACTGGTTCTGTTTGGTTTCTCAGAGCTGCACCACCTCTCTAAGGTGGGGTGGTGGGACACACTACAAGGCCGATCCGCGGCACATGTCACTAGCAGTTACTGAGGTGATGTTGAACATGGGCAGATAGCTGAGAGGGGATTGGGGGGTGTTTGTGCATTGTTACTAAAGGGAAGCAATCTAGAGAGTTCAAACTCCACTTGCAAGGAAGGAAAAAAATTTAAACAGTAGTTGGCAGGCTACCAAAAGCCTGAGCCCCTAATTGTTTTCATTAATAGCAAATAATCTCAAAGTGCTTACTCTGTATTCTGGGAAACATTATGCTGTTATGTCCAAGACGTGGACATCTGGGAAGCCTCTGAGGATTAGTTTAGAAATTTGTCTGTAGCAATCACACAAATGCAGGTGAAGAGTTTTAGGGCTTTTACACTCCAACCACAGGTATGTTAGTGTCTTTGTGGAAGTGTTGTGTACCTTTTGGTGTTTATGCAACCTTGTCCTCAGAGTCCAACCCTTTGGTTTTGGTCATGACTCATTTACTCCTGAATCCTTCACCTTTCACCCCCAGCTCCACTCTCCTCGTCGCTCACTAGCTACCCTGGATAAGTAAATACATGAGGTAATGTGTGGTTTTCGCCTACACCCCCAAAGCCCCCACCCACATCCAGAGGTGATTAAACTGGAGTGCAGCAGATTTAGGTGGGGATAGATGGGTGTGGTTTAAAAGGGTCCTAAAGAGGAGGAGCGGGTACTAGATGAGAGCAAATGGCGGGGAATTTAACAAGGCTGGTTTTGGGCAAATAGAATGGAAGGGAGGGGCACGTGCAGGTCACCAACAGGGTGGGACCTGAAGACAAGAGACATCACAGCCCTGGTTGGTCTGTCTGGGCTGGGTCTCCGACGTCCCTGCAGCTTGTAGCTGAGGTCAGGCCAGCGGCTCCACCTCCCCGTGGCTGTCTGGACTCCAGGTTCCAGGTGGGTGATTGGGGCTGTTGACTCTGGCACATGGCAGCCGTTGCCTGCTCCTGCTGCCTGTAACGATCTCCTCCAGGGCTACAAGACTCATTGTCATTCAGACTCCCTGCTACAATTCACAAGTCTGATATCACTCTGCACTGGAGCCTGTCTTGGGATGGGCTGCCTGACTGCTGTCCCTGTGTTTGTTTTTGTGAGGGAATGTGAGTTTGTCAAGAATAATAAGCCTTTATGTGTGGTGGTATTTTAATTACAATTTGTTCTTACGGGAGAGACCTCTTAATAATCCAGCCTATTGTTTGTTCTTGTGTCTGTGTTGCTGTCTCTTTTGTTATTTGACTTGAAAAACAAACAAAAAGACATAGTTCAAAAATTAAGTGTAAGAGTTCTATACAATCAAGGTTAAAGGAATAGCACAACATTTGAGAAAATACACTTATTTGCTTTCTTGCAGAGATTTAGATGGGAAGATTTTCTATGCATTTAATTTGAAGCTGGGACCAGGATAGATTAGCTCAGCTTAGTTTAGCACAAATACTGGAAACCAGGGGAAAACTGACAAGTTGAAGTTTTAAGGGGAGTTATGTGTGTATGTTTAAAATATGGCCACCCTATCTTCTCATCTAACTCTCTGCAAGAAAGCAAGTAAGCATATTTCTGAAAATGTCGAACACTTCTTTCAACACCCCAGCAGACCACTGCTTCCATGTCCAATAAAAGGACATGGAAGGAAATTTTTACAAGGTGGACAGGTCTGCCCACCTGGTTTGTGTCTACAGACAGAGGTCTTTCACTTGAGCAAAATACCTTGATGTGAGTGAGTCAGTGCCACTTCACAAGGGCTATCTTTAGACAATGAAACTAATCAGGGAAAGTCATCAATGCACGTGTAAGTTTTGCTGCGCTCTCCTCAGCATAACATAATAGACTACCCTCACTCCTTAACATGTCAGCCAGGAGGCAAAAGTATTTGTCCAAACATATTAGGAATTCCATTTGAAGAGACAAGAGCAATGCAGCGGGCATTTACAAGTTCAGAAAATAGGGTGGTGTGTAAAGTATAACTTGTGGGTGATGTTGAACATTTTGTATTTTAAGGCAGCCGTTTGGGTATCACTCACTTTCACCTTCACGTAAAAGTAAACTTGCTGGTAAAACAGACAGCCGTGGAGTGGAAAGTGCCAGGAAGATTAATGAGGTGTGTCTTTCCTCTCTTTCACACTATCCTTCTCTTTATCCCTCTGTTTGTCTGTGCGGGCTGTGGGTCCATGTGGGGTGGCCCGATGGGGTAACATGCTGAAGTAAACAAGTAGAAGAGACAGCAGGGTGATGTTACTCTCACTCAGCTTTATACACATCTAACAGGGAGCTAGTGTTACCTTGTTTAGACAGCTCATTTTCTCCCAATGCTGATGGTCAGTCTACACAGGTATCTATCATACTTTTCTCACAGATAAAATTTTGCCAAAAGTGAGATAGGAAAGTTATAGTTTGACATTTTGGGAAATACGCTTATTTGCTTTCTTGCTGAGAATTAGTTGGGTATATCTATACTAATTGGTATGTCCATCATTGATTAGGCTACAGCCAGCAACCTGTTAGCTTAGCTTAGCATGAAGACTGGAAACAACGTCATATGCTGGGTCAAAATTCGCATCCCTCCATACTTACTCTTGCTATTTTGAGTGCATAAGTGCGTTTACACTGACAATTATGGCAAAATGTAATGCACTCTGTGTACCCGGATGGTGTTGTCATAATGGTCAAAAAGTTGAGTGTGGAAAGCAGGACACTTCCCACCATCAATGGTCAACATCTTTTCTATGTAACGGAAAGGGAATGGTTGCTCAGGTGAAGTTAGGCGTGCATGATATGAGGAAAATCTGCAATGTGCGATAACATTGTTCAATATTGCGAATACGATGTGACTTATTCAAATAGTAAATAATACTTCAGTAAATAATACTGAAGTGTGCATATTTGTATATCAGCCTGGTTGTCTTTAAATTCAAAACATGATTACAATTGAATATTTTAAATATAGCAGAATGTTGTTTCTAGAGCAACAACAGTTGTGAAGTTTAGAAACAATGGAAAACTCAGACATCAGTCAGTATCAGTCCTCCCCCTTTCTGCTTCTGATGTGATTCACTGTCTCCAGGTACTGCTGGCAGACAGAGGAGCGGCTGGATTGTCTCAGTGGTATTGATGTTTGTCACTTTCCGTACCTGCATAAAAGTCTGTGCTGCATTGCTTTCAAACCAACTGCATTTTATCCTATCTGCAGGAAGGATTACACTCCCTACTGTATGTAAGCACAAAGGTAACGCCTAATACATTGTCCCTGGGTAAACTTTCTCTTTTAGATCTGCCTGTCATCTACAAGGTGTGTGTTCTGCCCTTAGGACCTCTGTGGCCCTGCACAGAGACCTACATGTGTTGGGCAAATCCTCAGTGTTTTCAGATGATGTTTCACACTGTCAGGGTTGACTTATCTGAGTGGGAAAAAGTTCCCAGGGAATAGACATATCCCACAGACAGCTTTGGAATGTTTTTACAGAATGGCCCACGGATCCCTTAAAGACAGGTTTGCTCCAGACTCTGCAAAACTGCTGCTGTGGTAACCAGGGCAAGAAATCTATTTATCTATCTATATAAACATATATAGTCTGTTGTCTATTTGTTTATATCTATTCTGTTTTATTATCTTAACTGATGTTATCAAGTAGAAGGCCAAGTGATGTTTGGCAGGTAAAGTAGAAAGACATACCACAAAACCCTGTGGTACTTAAGTCATTTGATGGTACTGTTCTAGTGCCCCATCTGTTCAGATTTCTTTTCACTACCTTTCCTGTTTATGATTTGTTCTGTCTTCTGAAAATTTAGTAATGCATTGTCAAATTGATTGGACCATGGTATTATGAGAAATAAATAGTAGAAGAATTCTCACTGGGAGGCAAACATGGTAAAAATATACATACTTAGTGGTAAAATGAGTTGTTTTGGATACAAAGTGTTTACCAAATTGTACAGGTTTTGTGATATGAGCTTGATTAAAAAAATGTTGAAGATGTTGAGGTGAAAAGGCATGCACTGTAGTCCCAGTTTAGACCGATTTCTAGTTGTTAGAAATGTCCCCCTTTTCAATCTCTTTAGTCCTCTCCCTTCCTTTTCCTTTCTAGGAGAGGGGCTGAGAGATGGGACCGCAAGTCCCCTTGGAGGCTTGGTCCTCCATCAGTATCCTTAATGGATGTCAGATGTGTGTGAGAGGAGGCCGTAGCGTGAGTGTGTTTCATGTTAGTTCTCAGCGTGATGAGCAGGGAAGCAGCTGGAGATGAACAGAAACCGCCCTAGCCTTCTTTACAATACCTCCATTTTTTATTTTGCCCTTTCAAGTAATGCTCTCCTGCTTTCCCCCGTGTAATATATTGGTATTAATAAAGGCAAACAAAGGCAAACATTCTGTAATGGGAGAGGAGAGGAAGATATTTTGGTTTCCTGTAGAACCAGACAGCAGCCTCTTTATTTCTTCTCTCTATAAATCTTGTGGCAGTTTGAATGGTTGGACGGTCATGCCTTGTGTTAACGATTCCCTGAGTTGATTACAAAGGAGTTCAAGGCAAACTGCTCTGTTATTGCTTACAGCCATGGTACCTAATAGTATGCTACAGTGGAGCACTTCAATCGCATGCGCTGTCATACAATATCAATTTCCTCTAAAGGAATTTGTTATTCACCAAAGCAATTGCTGCATAGAGATGGTTCTTTACTATAAGTGGCATCTGAGTGAACACAATTGAAGGCCTATCCCCTTCTGGCAATGCAACTCACATCCCAATTGCTTAATAGGAATTCAAGTTTCCCACAAACATCTTTGCTGGAACTGCATCCTTTTACCACAAGTATTAAACACTGCAGCTCACATTTCTTCTCACTAACTAACATTTATCACTTGATGGTTTTTCTTTGCAATATTGCTTCTTGGGGAGAGCTGGGGACGAGGACAGTGCTGAGTTGGTAAGCCTAATGAGAGAATAATATAGCATGATGGTGTACAACATGATGTTGACTGCTTTTTATAAGGTGACAAAACTACACAACTCCAGGCTTTTCGTGAAGGAGAACCAATCTAATGCATCAGTGAAAATGTGTATTTCCCACTCGTTAACAACCAGAGCTGTTTACAATGAGTAAGATTTGGGGTAGGCCAGGCCATTAGAGAGATTATGACTAATTGTTTGCACTAAACAGGTTATGTCCAAAAATGGCATTTATGTTTCAAAATGATGCTCACCCACAATGGTGTTTTCAGATTTTCAAATCTGTCTGCACTAAAATTCCAGCAAACAGGAAAATTAAGCATCATAGCCAACATCTCGTACGGAGTTGGACAGACAGCGTCAACAGATCAGAGACTGGACCTCATCTTATGTTAAGTTGCTCTTTAGTGCCCTATTGCTATCTATGATCACCTGTATATTAATGCAGCCAAAGTAAAGTTAGTTGTTTTCATTTACATATTTTCCTGTGATATAAAAGCAACAGCAATAACTGTTAACCATGGTGAACAGTAGCTCCTGTGCTGCTGTGGTAAGATATGCATCAAATTAGTACTTGTAAAGCCATCTAACAAAATAAATATAAATTCAAGTTAATAATGACATCAATAACTTAGGTATATTCATGTTTAGTTTAAGTGTGAGAGAGTCAGTTGTGTGTGGAAGTTGTGTTTTATGTCACACAGCCCCTGGCTGTGACCTCTCTTATGTACAATTAAGCAGTAGGGTAGAGGACTGTTTATTTTTACTTTATCCCTAACTCCAACCAGTCATTTTCTGTAATGCTTAACCTCAACCCAACTCTGTAGCCTAACTGTAACCAGTTATCTTTGCAATGCCTAACCATAACCTACCCACCTAACCCCAACCATGAAAAGCAAAGATAGAGGAAACACAAACTATTTTAGAAATGCTTAGTGTGGACGGAGGGCCTAAACATACCATAAGAGACAGAAATAAGAAAGAACACTGAGGCACAGAGATGAAGTGAAACAGAGAATCAGAGGAGGTTTGTCTGTGAGGGAGCTGAGAGCAACTCGGGTTGAAGCAGGGTGGCATATCGTTGAGTGGGCAGCCAGTTCGTAGGCTTCCCTTTGCTCTGCAGGACGCAGGCGCAGGGCCTCATTATATCTTTTTCCATGTCGGGCCCTCAAGTCTGTTTCCTCAGCACCCGTTCTGTTTGTTTAGAGAGCCACAGCCTTTTTAAGCTATGTTTGGCCTAATGAGCCCATTATCTGTCAATGATCCACAAAGAGGCCCTCCTCTCTCGCTCTCTCTCCCTCTACCTCCCTGTGTAGTAGCTTGCCCTTGCCTCTTAAACTCTTCCCTTCCCCTCCTTTCACCCTATTTTTCTGGCACCTTTCCTCCTTTTTCTTGAGCACAACTAACAATCTACCCTCTTCTTCTCCATCCACCTTGTTTAGCTTATTTTCTCCTCCCCTTTGGCCTGTTTTTCCCCCCAGTGTAACTTCCCTTTTAAAAACACCCACCTCCATCTCTTGAGGCTGTGCATTTTATGTCATTGTCGGGAACTACTCTGGTCTGGTTTTAACTGCCTGACACCTGCAGACAGTGTTGCCTCTCTTCATCACAGCTGACAGCATGAGTTGACAGCAGCACCGGTGAGGACAATTCTCTTCAGGAGATTTGCGAGGACTCCATTAAAAGTATGATACATACAGGATGCTGACCTTCACATTGGGAATAAAAACTATGTGTCTGGCTGTGCTTTCATGTGGCCTAGTATGTCTTCATCCATGTAAGCTCTTATGTCCATGAGTCGTACTGCAGGTGTTACAGGTGTGCATTTGGGAGTAGATTCTCAGACACCCCTTTCCTCCTGTACTCGGTATGTGGGACCCCCCTCCCAATATCTAGCAGTAGCCACAGGAAGCTCATGCGGATCAGTTCTCTGATCGGGCCTGGTTGCCCTGTTAACACTGAAGACTTAATTATGGTGATCTGGTAATAGCAGAGAAAATGGAAGGAATGCTGTCCTCATGGCCATACTCACAGCAGGATTAACTGCACGAGCTGCACTCTCCAACCTCCACAAGCTTGACGGCCCCTCTCACAGCTGCTTTTGTCTTGCCCTCCAAAGAAGGAGGGTGTAAGGAGGAGGGAGGAGAGGAAGAAAAGAGAAGAAAAAGACAAAGAAAATTAATCTGCTGGATGCAGGATCTTAATTCGATTTAATGAAGGGAGCTTTAAGTCTGAGAGGCTTTGCGCTTGCACACCTCTACAGGCACGTACACATGCACACACATTCAGCACCCACTCATGTAGGTCCTATTGATCTGTTGGACCAAACCCTATTATGGGCAATTATGTTATTCACCAGCCATGGCAAATCAATTTCTTTGCTTTCATTACTTGCTAATACATGGAAAGGAAATCTCAAACGTGATACCTCCTGTTCCTGTTTGAGTGTGAGTGCGGAAATCTTTGTTTCTGTCTCACTGTAATGCTTTTGTCTCACATCACTTTGAACCTGATTTTTGAAGGAAAAAAAATACTTCAAAAGAATAATGTCTCAACATTTCCGACCCTGAATATAAATTTCAGTACACTTCCATCTCACTTCTGTGGATGTATCTGTAGTAGCTTTGGTTAAACTGCTGAGAATTGCCCCTTTTCCCTCCCTCAAAAAAAGAACAAGGAAAACCAGTCTCTCCATCTCTCCACCAATGCAGGAGAAGCCCATTACTATGTTCATCTTCTCAACGTTTGACAGGTGGAAGTAGAACTTTGGGGTTTATGTTTTAATTATAAAGAATTCCAGATGTGGAGGAGGGCTCATAAATTAGAAGCAGAGCTACTCAAATGTCTTTTTTCAAAGGGACCAAGGGGATCGGCATCTGCTTCTCATTGTAGCCAATGTTATTAAGGGCCCTGACTACAGAAAGGCCCAAGTCCCCCGTCTGGCCCCACAATAATTGACACTATTAAATGTGCCTAAACAGATTTAGAGCGTCCAGAAAAGTTACATTTGTCTTGCAGAATGACTGTAATCATCTATTTTAGATCGAAAGGACCTAAAGAGGAGGAACCAACCACCTAATCTGGTACATGATAGAGAGGGAGTAAGAAAAGAAAGCAGGCATAACAGTTTAGGGATGGTTGAAAAAAAATGCACAAACACAAACAAATTAGGGCAGAATGGCTCTGTGTAGGAATGTCAGGGAGGGTGGGAGAGAACGGCGGAGAGGAGGTGAGAGGTCTGAACTGTATTACCACACTCCAGACCATGCTGCTTAGGCTGGAGCGGGTTGAGCTGAATGCACATGGATGGCTTTACAAAAGCACCAGTCATGAAAGACCATCTGCTCCACTCCTCTGGTGATCTTTTAAACCCACATTAATGCAGTTTTTTTCTCTTCTGGGAATTATGTGATACACTGAGCGATTTTCTCTTTTCTCTGGGGCTCGATCCATTCTGTTGGCCAGTGATTGATAGTGGATGTATTTAACAAGGTATGAGTATGATTTCTGATATGTTACTGTTATTTTGGGCCGTCAGGTTTGAAGCCCTTCCGCTGTTGCAGAATTAGGAGTGGCAGAGGCAGAGGGAGGTCCTGCAAGCTGATTGGCTGCGGAGCTAGTGTTTGTAGTTGGTTTGGGGGGCGTGGGGGGTGCGGGTGCGTAGGATACATGGGGAAGGGTGTAGAGCAGCAGTAGGCAAATGAATCTGGCATCGGGCCTAATTTTTTGTCAAGCCGTTACATGGCGGGCCATATCAAAGTCAAATTATTTAAAATCTTTGTATATTCGTGAGCATGTTGTGCTCAGTCGGTACTGTGCTAGACTCCCGGTAGGAAAGTTGTAGGATCGATTCTAACTAACTGCGGGTATTTTTTTTCTCCCTTGTTAAACTTTTGCACATACTCATAATAAAGCATGTGCTACAGTGTGTGAGCGTTCCAGCTTTTGATCCGCATTCATAAACCTACAGACGCTTATTTTCATTTCCCTGAGGAAATTCAATCACACGTTTACTGACGAGTGTGTCAAGCAAGCCAGAGTCTCTTTTGAATGTCGTTCACAGCTCTTCAAAGTAAAAGCTCTCAATGAACTTGTCATAAAGCATTGCTGCACAAAAAGTTGTCGCGCTTTTATTTTGGAGGCAAAATCACTTGAGGAAGTGTTTATGTGAGTAACTGTAACTGTCATGACAGATCTATTTCAACAACAGCCGCTATCAATTTATTAGAGCTGCAGCTCTCACACTCTTTGTTATTATTATTATTATTTATTCCGCCGTTTTTTGGCATCTAACTAGTCCTGTACCGTTTGTCCTAGAAACTTGGTTCCAACTTCAAATTGTACATCTTCTTCATGAGATGGGTGCTCTTACCTGTGTTGCTGATATCTGTAATGGTTGATTTTATTTTAATGTTTTTATATTTGCCTATGGGACTCCTCTTCCAACCTAGCGGGGGCGGAGCTAGATTCCCATGATGCATGGCAGTGAAGAAAGTTTTGCTAAAATTTGCTAATAAGTCTCCCATTTGTTTAAAATACAAAACAAATACTTTGTGATTTATGTATTTGTTAAATGTGTCTGCTTAGAAAATAGTTTGTTTTAATTTTCATTCTTGTGGCGGTTTACTATTGAAACCAGGAGTGAAGTACCTGTTTCATTTGATAAGAACAGCTGCATTGATAGATAAATAAAGAGACAGTCCTCAGAATACTACTTCTTATGCTTGACATTGATTTGAGTCACAATGTTAATATATTAGTGCTTGTGTATTTATGGAGCTGTCTGTTGTTTGAACTTGATGCTAACAAAATGGGGAGTCATTACTGACTTTCAGTGGTTTCTTTCAAAATTCTATGTTATTAGTCTTTCTAAATGCAATCATTGTTAACATGATATTAAGTCTTTCACAGTACAATTCTTCGGCTGTGATGGCGCAATGGATAAGATGCCTGCCTTTGGTGTGAGAGACCTGGGTTCAGTCCCCCACTGGGACCCATCCACCGTCGTATCCCTGAGCAAGACCTCTGACATGTATAGCAATTGTAAGTCGCTTTGGATAAAAGTGTCATGTTCATTTATTTTATTCTTCAACAGCGGAGTAGTCATCACAGAAAATATGTTTATAAGCAAAACATGCCATTTTTTTGTCAGAATAAGACATGATTGACAAAGAAACTTGAAAGACTTCCCTTCACAGTGTATCTGAGTAGTCCGGTGGTGGAGGTCTTGCTCTTGCTCCAGATCCAGAGAGTGATGGACAAAACCCTGCTCACAGCATGTTAACGAAAAGGGGGCCAAACTTAACACATATGTTTGCTGAACAAGTGTGCAGACATTGAGTCTCTTAGCTGATGAGCCGCACATTGCACCGACAGCTGTAGCAATCACAAAAAATAGCTGGCAGCTCTCACACGCATTTTCTTAAGGAAATGCCCATTCTAGTTTATTTTTTATTTTTCTGCTATCAAAGCAATCTGGCCACTGGCCAGATGTTATTGCTGGCAGTCAGTACCGGCCCATGGGCCGCCTATTGCCGACCACTGGTGTAGAAGGTCATGAGGTTGCGCTTGGGTTGGTGTGAGGGTGCAATGTTTCTCTACACTGCAGGGCCAAAAAAAGGAAAAGGATAAAAAAAAGAAACTCCTTCATCCAAAAAATGGAGCCAGATCGACAGAAGTAAAGTGGGGCAGGAACTCTCAGGGGTGTGATTGAAAGGGTGAGAAGTTAATTTGGCAGCTTTTCCTCCTCGCTTTGCTAATGTTTCCTCTCAGGACTAAACACCCTGAGCACCCCCTCCGTCACCTCACCTCTCCAAACTCTCTAACCCCCAGACACCCCACACCACCCACTCACCCAACTTCCACCTCCAGCCCCTTCCAAACACACACCCACAAACACTCCTGCCACTCTAGCTATGCCAGGATTTGCTTCTTCAAATACGCCTTGTTTCCATTTTTACTGCCCCTCCTCTTTTTGGTTTTTCCTCCATCCTCTCACCATAGGCTGAATGCCCCCTCCACACCCTTGTGAAAAAGCACCCTCCATCACAGCAGTGCACGCTGACCTGAGACGAAACCTTTTCTCCCCATGAAACATCCTGCTCTGAAACACTTTGGCTCAAGTGTGTTTTCTCCTGGGACATGGAGAGGAGGGCGGGTGGGGGTTTCTGAGGTGATGGTGGTGTGGTACTTGAGCTAAATGGAGACCATGTTGGTGTATCTTCACGGCCTGTCAATCAGAAGCCCGCTGATGTGTAGGGGCGCTCTGCTACAGCTCAGGAGAGGATGAAGGGTCACGTAGGGCAGATGTGGAGGTGGTGGGTAATGGGGTCGGTGTGTACATAAACATGTGTATGTGCACGTGATGTGTGTGTTCCACAGGGGAGAACCACATGGTGTTCTTACTCTCCTCACTCACCACACGCAGGATCATTCCCATCGAAAGGTGAGTGTTGTAGATGAGGGGAGTGTTGCTTGTTACAGAGGAGAAGGGGGTGAGGGATTTAGGTTGCTATAAAAATGCATCTTTTTCTCTCCATTTTAGCTTTCAAAACTAATGTTTTTGAAAACACAGCCCAGAGTGGACATGTTTGAAAACTCAAATTCATCTTCACTGACCAGCTGGCCGGCTGAATTCCTCATTGAATCAACAATGTTATGAAACCCACATTCTGTCACCTACAACTCTCTTGTACTCTAGGTTACATCAATGACTGATATATGCCAAGTTTTATTGAGTACATTTTCAGTCACCTGTTTTTTTTTTCACTTTGCACATAATATCCAGAGGGAATACCAGAAACTGTAAAAAAGAATCTGAAATTTTGGTTAAAAAGTTGGCATATCACACAAGAGAAGAAGTAATGGATGAAGGAAACAGATATATCAAAAAAAAAAAATCTTAATGTTGCTTCTGCTTTACCTGTAGAAAAAGGTGAGTGTCATGCCTCCACTGCACCAGAAAATCCCCCAAAAGAAAGAGCGGGGTGTGGGGTGCATATATCTGTATTGTATCCAGTTCAAGTCCAGAAAGGGGCACTTGTTGCATATGCCACCCCCCCCCCCCCCCCCCCCCCCACCCCATTACCACAATGGCTTATAACAACATTATAAAGTACACATGGGACAGACAAATTCCTTCATAAAAAACAAGAATACCATTTTATGGGGAAATCAGTGACAAAATGGAACAATATATTTGTGATGTACTAATAATTTATTAATGATGCTTGGATATTTATGTATATTATATTTATTTATCTTGTCACATTCTCTTTAACATATTTGCAGAAAGGTAGTTGATGGAAACACACATGGGTTCACATTTTATTTTGCAGAAATTTCACAAATTTGCTTAATATCCGTATTTGGAAACATAACCACTGACATAGGCTACAATATTCTTCAAGTTAAGTATAAAGTTGTGATGATATTGATGGTCTTGATGCACAAGGCCATGTATAACTGGTAATCTTGGTTACTGTAATAAGCAACATTTTTGATCTGTGATCACAAAGAGAAAGATAAGTCAGTAAGAACATTTTTAATGTGAGTTTGGCTATATTGAAAGAGAGTGTGGGAGTATCCAGTTGTGTATTAAAAAAATCATCCATACCTTATCAAATGTCTTATCAAATGCGTACCCAAATGGGGGGGGGGGGTATTCAATGTGCATCAATTTGGGAAATGACTGAAGTTTGTTTGAAATTCAAATTTCATCAAATGTAATTGAAGAAATGGTCTGAGAAAAAGAGATCAAATGAAATGCAATCTCGGAAGCCATTGGCTATTGTTTGACGATGATTTAGCCTCTGGGGGCAACAGCCAGTGAACATCTGGATAATGGATATATAGGTCCAAGACTTCTTCTTCTGTGCGCAGGCCATTGTTTACAGTCCGATGAACGATGATCTCAGAACATCGGCTATGGTCTCACAACTATCTGAATGCAGATAAATTAAAAAAGCTAATAAAAAGCTAATCTCTAGGGTTCCAAGATAGATAAAAGCTAAATTGTCATCCCACAATAGCCGTTGAGTTCCAAGATTGCATTTCGGCCAATACAACAATATATTAAAGTAATAAATGTTCCATGTAATGAACATGCTCATGGTCTCCATGAATCATACACAACATAAACCTTCACATTTGGGAATGTGGAAATGCACCCTAAATTTCCCAAAATATCTTGATAAAGCTTGAGAAAGAAAAGTGTCAAGGTCAGCAGAATGTATATAATTACTTACTGGAATTTAACTGAAGTATTTGATATTTTGATTTTGATATATTTTGATATGTGAAATACTTAAACATCCGAGAGCACCACTTTAGTTTTTCATAACAGTGAGACATGTAGTGGCCCCCTCGTAGAAGGGCTCCAAGCCTATAGCATGGAGGGTGGGGTTGTACTATTGTGGTCCAGTAGGACTGACATCACATTGTAGCTGTAACTCATTTTGCTACAGTGGACCCTGTTGCATGTTGTGCAACACTAATCAAACATACTTGTTGGCTGAGGCTACTCACTTGCACATACGCCCATGCTCTCAGACATGTACCTATAGCCACACGTGTGCACACTTAGACACAATCTTAAACACCACAAAGCATGATCTCACACATGCACATGTACACACGCTCATAGGCAACATCCCGTAAATTTCTAGTCACCTCCATGCCCGTAAGTACCACTGGGGTCCCCATTGCGTGAGCAGTCCTTTTTAGCTGTATTATTTCTCGACATTCCCAGACAATGTCTACGGTGGGATCACAGGAATCTCACCATGATGTAATCAGATCTGACACGCTAGCTGCAAGTGCGAACAGTGTTGTTCTCCTTGTCTGATGCTAAAGCTAATATCAGAGCAATAAAGTCAAGATGTATTATGTTTGCGCTATTCCTTTATGTGTTGAACTTGTATAAATTCACTTGTTAGCATCTACACTTTTAAGATGAGTGTGTTATGTGAGATTATACAACAGCATGCTTGTCCACAGTTTGGTGTATGTGTATGTGCACATACATTCTCTCACCCCCGAGGCCAGCCGTGGGTGCTGCATAGGAGCATCTAACACACTGCAGGTTGTACTGTGAGACAGGCCAGGTCCGCTGGTGACAGTGTGCAGCCCCTCTCCTGCCTCATTTATCTGCTATGGCAGCGGACAGAATGCAATTTCCTGCAAGGGGGAGGCCAGGGGGATGGAGCGGTGAGGGGATGCAAAGAACATCAAAGGCCCCTGAAAGCTATCAGGAACTTGAGTACTGCCAGCGCTGCGTGCCAGCTCGCCAGCCCTAGCTTACCCTGTGGTGCACCCGGACGTCAGCTATGGCTATACACACACCATTTGCAGTGTTTATTAATGTGTGAGTGTGTGTGTGTGTGTGAGTGAGTAGGATAAAAATACCCTTCCATTTAGATGCTCAGACACCTTGAACTGGAGCACTCAGAGTAGCCATTAGGCATGTTGCAGTATGAGGAGAAGGTCACAGTTTATCACCCCTGCCACCCTACCTCTCCAACACAAACACCCGCTTGCTCTCCTCTCTGTCCCTCCCTCCAGCTATCAGTGAGGTGAGTGGACAGGGCAGAGCAGGGAGGTTCGATTAGGACCATTTGGTGGTGTCCATGCTCTGTAGTAGAACCTGTAAATGAGAAGCAGCTTGGCTCACCATGCAGTAGCTGCGTGTTTGTGTACATGTGTTTAGCTTCTGTGCCCATGCTGCCTCTCATCTCACTGTGTCCCTGTTTTAATCCCTTCCTCTGAACGCTCAGTGCTGGCAAGAAAGCATTACAAATTCTTGGTTTCAGCCAGTTATATTTGCTATTTGTATGTGGTTTCTGACTGTGTGAGAGAGAATGTGTCTATTTAAGATTAATGTAATTGGCGGGGGATAACATGGTAAATGACAGTAATAAGGTTGCCCCTGCTGTATTTCATCTGTGCTATCCCTACTTGGCCTCCTCCTAACTTATTTTTTATGTGGCGTAAAAAAGGCCCACTCTACAAAGCAGAGGAAATGGTCCATCCATATTGTCACACAGACTGAGCTCATACAACAGCACCTGTACCAGATACATAGATCTTTCAAACACTTTTAGTTTGTGTTTAACCAATGCCAAGAAAGTCTTAGTCTTATCCTCAACTTTAACAAACCTTGCATTACAAGAAACCTCTTTTCATTAATTGACAGCAAATACATAATTGGATTTATGCATTTTTGCTGTATACAGAATACATGTTGATCATACACTATGATAGCAGCTGGCAGCTGATTAAACAACAGAGCTGACCTCTGTACATCCAAAATGTTTGCATCCATATGACCGTGGCTGGACCTCAGACAAACACAACATTCTCTGCATACACCAGCCAGCTGCATGGAGTAGAGTACTCCATAGACCCTATCTAGACCCTATCACTAACAGGATGGCTATGCCTATGGAATGCTTTTGTCTTGGTCTGCGCATTACTGTGTGTGGGAGGTCATATAAATGACCTCCACTCATGGCCTTCCGCTTTCACTCAGTCTGCTACAATTGTGCATTTCAGCGCAAGACCGCCATACTTTGTCTTTCAGTACCAGCTCTTGGAAGGATGGTTAACCTGGTTACTTGAAAGGCTTGAGCTGGAGGTCTGGTGGGGGCAAGAGGAGTTGGACACCGGGGGTGGGATATCTTATCACAGCCATCAGAAATGTCTTGTCGGCAGCCATTCAATGGGCTTGGGGAAAATAAACCAAACTGCCCCCCCCCCCCCCCCCCCCACTCCCAAATGGCTGAGTTAGACAGATAACAGCAAACCAAGGGGTCCCCTCTCTCCTTTCCCCGTCTATCACTCTAGCGCTCCCATCTCTCTCTCTCTCTGTGGCTCTCTGGCTGGTTTTATTGGAGAGGAAACAGAAAACAGAAAGCCTCAGTGTGGGAAGCCACTTGTTATCTGAGAGTCTTGGGAATCGAGACCTCGGCAGAGGCTTCACTCAGCACACTAATGAAAGCAAGACGATTTGGCCACTTTCGTTCCCAACATAGTTAGACCCCCCATCCCCATCTTAGTGCAGGTACTCCTTCTGCTTCCATTTGCCTCCCATTCCCAGTTTCCTTCTTCCTCTTTAGCTGCTCCACACCTTGACCTCTGCTTCCCTTTTGGGTCAGAGTGACCCAGTAATCCCCCACATTGCTTTTGTATGGCAAATCTTTTGGAA
Source organism: Micropterus dolomieu (assembly GCF_021292245.1). Classification (NCBI taxonomy): domain Eukaryota; kingdom Metazoa; phylum Chordata; class Actinopteri; order Centrarchiformes; family Centrarchidae; genus Micropterus; species Micropterus dolomieu. The sequence goes on along the minus strand of NC_060160.1, from coordinate 11,581,426 downwards.
AGGATCACCTGTTGCTGTAATGCCACTTGTAATATAATAATAATAATAATTTGAATTTCATGATAAGCGAGATGGGCAGGACCTTCACTGAAAACAAGCAGTTTACATGTGCATTATTTTTACGTGTGAAAATCTTGCCCAATATCAATTCATGTGATAACATTCCTAATAGCATAACACCAGTGCAGTTTCTGAAAATGTAATTTGACTGTCTCAAGCTGATCCCAGGATGAACTGTGCACAGCCTGTTTATTAGGCCTGCCCCTATAGAAAGCATGATGGACAGGTTTTTTAAAGTCACACATGGCCCCCTGAACCATAGAAAATCCTCTCTATTCAACAGTTCATTAAGACTAGAAGATTTAAGTTTCCCCAACTAAACAATGCAACAGAGATCCAATAAGTTCACCTTTGTTTGCCACATAGCTGAGGTTTACCATCCCCAGGTGAGCGACTGAGAGCTCCTCTCTGTTCTGATTCCCTCCATGCTGTGGCTCTCCCAGTGGAGCCAAGGCAGGGAGACAGCAAGGCCATGTGAATGCTGTGTAGTAAGGTAAGACTTGGCCGCCGGGCATCCGGAGAGAGGGCTCAGCTGCCTTTGTGGTGGATCCCTGACAGGTTGGGGCGAAGCACAGACCAAACCCTCCCATCCACTTTCACCTGTGATATTGTCCCAGGTGGAGGGGTGGAGGAGGAAATAGAGGGATGGGTGGAGGGGTTGCAGAGGAGGCACTGAGATGTCCCCATAGGGCATGGCTTCTGTGTAGCACGATATCCCAGTGGCTTTGCCGGCCTCCAGAGAGAGGTTAAATGAAGCCAGGGCTGTCTGATGGACAAAGGCCGCAGGTCAGCACCCAGCCCTTTGATCCATTCCTGCCCTCTTCAGACCACAGAGCCAGACCTTTTTGTTTCACCTTGCTTTTCTATCCCAAGGGCTAGCCCCCTTTTTTCCTCTCAATCTGCTCCCGACAATGGAGTCACTTACAAAGCTCTGAGCGTTGTATGGTCTGCCAGTCACCAGAGGGGAGAGGTTTCAAAGGGAAGGTAGTGGGGCTCAGTGTCTCCCAGGTCCCCAGTGAGGAGATAGATACTGGCTTTTTCAGTCCCCAGCACTGGGCCACAACCCCACAGCTGCACCCAGCACTTTAGAGGCCTTATCCAACAAAGGCACAGAGAGGGGAGTTCATTTATGGGGGTAAACAGTGGAAAAAAAGAAGCAGGGAAATTCAGTGACACATGCTTCACTCCACCTCTGCACCTTACTGAGAGAGGATCTGTAAATTTTTTAAAACTTCAGTTGGAAGTGTACGATAATGACAAGCAGACCTAGGGCAAATATACAAAAGTATTACGAGGGTTATAACTTTGCAATTTCACTGCCAAAAACAGCTTACTGAAATATGACTTTCAGTTTTGTGTTTTTTTTCATTTCTCTCTAATGGTCAAAAGGGGGAGGAAAGGATTTATCTTGGAGCGGCACATGCTCTTCAGCAGATGTAGAAAGACAGAGTAGGGCTAACATGTTTGGAGTTTGTCTCCAGCCTGTTCTTCGGCCAAAACACTCAGGTGGAGCCCTGTTCAGAGACCACAGTAGTATAAAAGCCCAGAAGTAGCTGACACTTCCCCCCTCCTCTGCCTGTCCCACTGTGCCTGAAGACCTTGAAGTGTCAGGACATCACCGCCTCATCGGAATGGCTGGCTTTCATGTTGGCCGGGTACCACCAAAAACAAAAAGTGAGTTCCTTCTGAATGGTAGTATTCATAGGACACAACATATTTTGATTTTTTTCAACTTTATTTTATATCCCAGTGGTATGAGGTTGACCTTTTTCATCACACACTAATATGCTGGGTTAAGAGAGATAACAGATACTTCACCTCAGCTGCACTGTCAATCAAGAAGTATGTGACATGGAGTCAAAAAATTTTGACAAAATGACTGCTTGGCCCTTTATTGTGATTAACATTATTAAAACAATGACTGGAACTTGACATTGTAGTTCACCTTGAAGTACATTGGCAACCAATATATTAGGATATTCTCTTAAAGGTAAGTACTGATGAGGCTATGGCTAACATTTTATTAATTTTTTGTTGTTCATGTATGTGGTAGAACATTAGCATCATTTTGGTGTCTCCCATCAAAAAAGGTATAGATGTGTGTGGCAGGGGCCCCGAGTGAGGGCCACAGGGGCAGGAATGTAAAGGCTGCCCTGGGGGCCTCTGTGGTGCTAATGGATTAACAGGCCAGCTTGGCATGCTAATGGGGATTGTCTGTGATGTAATGAGCTTCTAATTAGGTCACCTCTGAGCTTGACCCTCTTGTAATGAGGAGGGCAGAAGGGAGAGGAGGGGCCGGGGCTAGTGATAGCACCCTGACCTGCAGGTGTGAACCGGCCCGGGCTGTAAACAGGGCTGGACATTCCTGGCATTCTCAGCTCAGCATCCCCTCCCGAAACTCCCCTCCTCCTGCCTGCCAATAACCCTTCTCTAGCAATACGGGTGGATTCACACACAGAGAAACAATTGGAGCCACATTTCATGCTCCAAGGTGCTTCCCAGTTTGGCTGAAAGGAAAAAAAAAGTTCCCTCAAGTTCAGCTATTCTTTGATTGTCGGACAGTATTTTTCTTTATGATATTCCTTTCACAGGGGTGTCGCAGTATTATGCTGTGACCTGGATTCAAATGCTAAAGAGATCTGCAGGAGGGGAACTATCTAATTAAATGTCAAATAATAATCATCCTGTCTCATTCTGGCATGTCACCCCTTCCTGACTGCCCTCTGCTTGCACGACTGTCATTAATCATTCACTCTTCGAAACCTCTTCTTCCTCAAACTGTCCCACTTGCTCTTTTTCTCTGCCTTGGCACAAAGTGGCGCACTGATACCACCACAAAGTTCTTTTCTGACAGAACAAAATGCCTCTTTATTTCCAAGGAGGAGAATAACCCCTAGTGTGCAACCCACGAGCAAGTGAAGATCAATCAATCTGCAGTTATTAGAAGTGCCCTGTGAAAGGATTCCAGGACTACTGCCAGCACGTTTATTGCACTTTTATTTACGGGCATTGTATTATTATAAGTATTGCATGATAAGTCTAACAGGGATTTTACAATGTGCTCTCGAGGATGGTGTTGGATAAAGTGCAAATTAGTTATTTTTCTCTCCTTTTCTACATCTTGAATGAAGTTGAAATATTCTCAAAGCAGCAAACCGAGGAGCATTTGGTTCTAATCAAGATTATAACAGTGTGTGGTTTGTGAATGCGTGGGTATTTGTGTATGTAAATACTTGAGCACACTTACCACAGGTGGGAACGCAGGCATTTGCACGTGCATGTGTATGTACGTTTAGGGTGACTTTAAAAGAGCTGGTGTCAAGATGTAGCGTTTGTTGTTCTCAGAATAGAGATAGGATCAGTGTGGTTAATCAGTCATGGTGGGCGGTGACCAGCATGCATGGAGCTTGAGGGGTAGTGGCAGGACAAATGACCTACAGGAGGTCATCCCTCTGTTTCTACTGTGGGACTGCTGAGGGCCCATCCCGTCCCTTGGTTGGAATTCAGTTTTTGCCTCTGGGGCAAAAAAGTGTGAGTTTTTGTGCAGGCTCTTCGGAAAATGATTAATTAAAAATGAATGTGGGATGACTTCAAGCAAGATGTGAAAATTGCAGGACCTGTTTAAGAACTTAAGCCTTAAGAAAGCAATCAGTGGTTTTGATGTGCATTTGTGATCAGAGGCTAATGTTATTTAAGTACCACGTTTATTCTACTCCTTAATTGTATTAAAGGTCACAGGGAGGTCTGAATACATTCCAACACATACACTGGGGTAAAACAGAAGCACTGCGGACAGGTCTCCAAACTCACACACTTGTGACATGAGTCTACAATCCACATAATGGTTGCTTCATTGAAATAAGGGACTTCTACCACAGGATGAGCAAATTCCACACAGATGGCATTGTTAATAAAAAACAGAATCTTCCCATTGGGAGCCAACAGTGCTAACCGAGGTAGACAAAGCTTTTAGGACAAATAAATTGACTTTTGATTTGTAAAATGTAATTTCTGACTATGCTCTGTTTGGACTGGTCACCATGGCTGTGTGATTTTTATGAAGATTGTGAATTTTTTGACTAGAGCTCTGAGGGCAGGGAGTTGCAGAGACAGGAACCCCAAAGTAGTAAGTGGACACTCTCTTTATCAGTCCCTCGTTCTCTCTCTTCTTTTAGTGGCCTAGACTCATTAAGCCGTCTATAAATGGTCCAGTCTTAATGAGGAGGCTTTTATAGGGTTCTCCCTGGGCCTCCAGGGGATAATCAGACTCCAGTAGGAAGTCGTCTGTCTTGATAGCCTGCCCCTTTTCCAGCATACAGTCACACCGCCCATCAACCTCCATCTCAATTTCTTTCTCTCTTTTTCTCTCTCTCTCTCATTCTCTGTCTTTGCCATTGCCCGAGAATGTACGTAGTTATTTCATGACACGATAAAAATCAGATAGTGCCCAGCGCTCAGGCCACTTGCAGGTCTTTTAATTACCTCCTTCCTCCCCCTTGGCCTAGCCGGCTGCGGGTCTTTTACGAGGCCCAGGCCCCGGACCCACTGGCTGCTACTCACCCCTTCAAGGGTCTTCCTTTTCTCCCAAGGGATGTCCTTCTGTCTCCTGAGGCACAAAGAATCCTATTGTCTCAATTTTCAGACGATACCAATAGAACTGTACCAACACGAGATTGAGGACAGATAGAGGAAGTGATAGTTGCTGATGTGGTTAGAAGTGATGAAGAGGAGTTTGTCCTGAAATATACTGGGACAAAGTTTGACACTCAACGTCGCCCCAGACTCTTAGTATAAGAACTCTGTGTAAACCCAGTAAATGGATTAGAGAATTCACAAAAACTGATCATAAACTTTAAATTTCTGTTTAGTTTGTGTCAATTAAGCTTGCTTGTACAGCTTTACTTACTGGTTCTGGTACTCACAAGTCAGCAGTGTTTACTTAGTTGCTTAAGTAGATAATGAAGATTTATTTTATGTGTTGTTTTTGGTGATTAAAAGCGTATTCATCAATGCCATATCAGGCAGTGCTCGAATGAGGGTGAAAGCCTATCCCTGAACAGATGTTTACCACATAGGTCAGAGAGCATGCTGTGTTTACATCAGCGGGTTTAGGACAGACATGTTTAGAATTGGAAATGCTGCTGTAGGCAGCGACTTTAATCAAATTACCTTTTTCCTTTCCTCATCCTTTCCCCTTCACTCTATAGTTGCTCTTAAGAACTTTCTTTTTGTCTTACAAGATTCAAAACAACTGCTGCCTAGCGTCATTGAGTGTATGTCACTTCCTGCCTTAGGGTGAGTGTGGCCTCTCCACTTCCTTCATTATTCATTCCAGAGGAGGGCTCTGAAATGCTGCTCCATCTGAGCGAGGAGAGGGCCTTGTTTCAGCCTCGGGGCTCTCAAAAAGGCATGCAGTTTGTGATTTTGAATAAGATATGTAAATCTGGATTGGCCTTTAGTATGTTTCTGAGAGGAAAGTTACTCAGCAGCTGCTTTTTGTAACTGTGTCTAAAGTCATTCCTTTTAATTCTTGGCAAGAGATACAAAGAGGGGCTGCGAAAAGAGGAGGGAGAGGCATGGCTTATGGGAAATGGAATGATAGCTCAGACCAAAACAAATTGTTTCTGGTTTCACTTGGACCCGACCCTATTATCAGGCTGAGTGTCAGATCAGACAACTGCTGGAGCAGAGACAGTCCAGATGGAGGAGAGAGAAAAAAAAGACCACTTGGAGCCTGTTTGCACTTGTGTAAGTGGTAATGCTGTTTTAAATTTTAAATACAGATACTTGTAGTCTGTGTGTGTGTGTGTGTTTGTGTGTGTACTGTGGAGGGCCAGTAGGTTGAAGGTCAGGTCTAAGGCCACGGCCCTCACTGGTGGGGAGGCCGCCATTACCTATGAGTTGCGGACATGAGGGAAAAGTGAAATCCACTCTAAGATCCTAATGATGTTTTCTTTTGGAGTGAAAAATCTAAACATGTCCATTGCTCAGTAATGTGACCCAATGTGGGGTCGCAGTCTGGTCACTGCAGGAAAGGCTTGTGTTTCAATTACTGAAGCTTGAAAGAACACATTTGCTGGGTTAAATAAAAAGAACATACATGTGTCCATATGTAGGCAGAGAGGTGAGGAAGACTTGAGAAGCCTCTACCTCTATCTAAAAATCACTAGATCAGAGGTTATAGAGCTACAGTTAAAAATAAAAGATAAAAAATGTATCCAAGTTCAGTGCCAGTGTGTTGGGTCCGGATGAAAAGAGTAGCTGTGTTTACAGGGATGAGCGGGGCTTACAAGCAGTAAGTCATGTCAAACACCAGCCAATGATGTTAATTTATCGCATTTTAATTGAGGGGTGAACGGGTGTGTGGGATCCCTCTCCAAAAAAACCCATGTGGTTGTAAGTGATACTTAAGTGAGAAAAGGAACCACTTTTTTCTGTCTTACTCTGTTCCTCCCCTCTCCTGTTTTACTCCTGTAATTGCATCATCACACCATGTCTTCGCTTCCTTCTTCTTGGTTCTCTGGTGACACCTCTGCCTGACTTACAGTGATACCTATGTGGTGTTATTATGGCTACTGAGCAGAGCATTTGGGTGAGGCCCACTCTTTGTTGTTGACAGGATAGTGGTGATTAACGTGCCTTCTCCTGACCCCAGCTGCAGCCTGCTCCCTCAGCCCTCCTTCTCGGTCCCTGCTGCTCTTGATGCCTGAATCTATGGCCCTAGAGACAACCTACACTGTGTGTGTGTGTGTGTATGTGTGTGCTTGTGTTATGTTTGGGAGGCAGTAATGATGTGTGAGAACATGGGGGGGGGGGGGGGGGGGGGGGG
>NC_060160.1:11475179-11574517 GCF_021292245.1 Micropterus dolomieu | reverse complement strand
GTTGTTTAGGTTGCTTAATTATCAGCTAATCACTTCCTATAACTTTATAGTGTTTCCACTGTTTTATGGAGAATAGCTTCAGCCGTTCCTTCTTTTTTTTTCATATGGAATTTGCCTAAATGGTGTGATGTCACCCTTCTCCACCCTCATCCAACCCACCTTGGGGCACCATAGACAAGGAAAATTAGAGGGTAACTTTCACATAAAAGACGAAGGCTGGTTTCAAATTGAATTGGGCGATGCAAAGGAGAACAGGTATTCACCAGCCAGATTAATTTCTGCTGCTCAGTAGCGATAAATTCAGTTTTAATTACAGAAAAAACATCCTGGAAGTCATTTCATTTTCCTGCCAGGCGCTGTAATCAATTTCTCTTCAGTGTGGCTTGGTGGAATGGTAGTTGACCACAAAGCCTGCAAGCTAGGACTTGGGGGAGCTCCCCATACTGGCCGTGAAACCACCCACTGTTTCTTGTGTAGTTCAACTGTATGTGGGTGGAGATGTGCATGTAAGGTGTGTGTGCGCAGACGTGTCTTGACATTGAATGTCTACGTCTGTGTATGCAAGCTTACGCAAAACCGCCACTGCCCAGACCGAAATCCTTACTCACCACTACAGGCTGTGAGCCTTCTTGCTTTTCCATCAACCCCTCTCTTCGCTGTTTGCCCGAACACAACCTGAGCTTTATTTCATGACAGAAAACAAATATTAAGTGCAGAGCTTTCTGCTTTACTTCTGCTACTGTGTATCTGCCTGGCTCTCGCTTGCTTCTGTTCCTTCACGTCCCAGATATAATTATAGCTGTCCAAGGGATGATTATATGTTTACTCTGGAAGCTGGCCGACTGCCTGTCCCCAGTCCCTGAGGAGCTGCCTCTCAAAGGGATTCCTCTTGAAAAGCACCGCAAAAGTGGCTTCAGCAGTGCTCATACACATAAGGGAGCAGATAGAACGACTTAAGACGGAGAGGAAGGGACAGCAACAGAATGAGGGAGAGAGAAAGTGGCGGTGCCTTTATGTTATAAAATCTATTTGAACTGGTCTATACACCACACTTGCTTCTCTGCTTCTTCACTTGAATGGAATGGTTAGAAGAGTCTGGCCAACAAGCAGCAGACGAAGGGTGGAATGGAGGTTTTGGGAGTCACGAAATGAATGCCTTTAGTAGACGACAATACATTTATATTTACACAGACAATGCATCTAGCATGCTTTGGAGATGTATGTCATTGTTAGTGTGAGGCTAAGTGAGAGAACAATGAGCAAAAGCTTTAACAATACTGTTCATTCTCGTTTGCACAAATAGCTTTTGTTATTTTTGCATTGTTTAACATGTAGCAGCTTTTTAGTCAGCAAATTGGTCACTAAGAAGCCACGAGCAACAAACTATCTTTCAATGGGGCCTTACATGTCACTTATTTCGGGTAATCTAGATTAAACAAAATTCATGTAGATAATATTAATGGTTTATATCATAGCTTTACAGTCCACATCTAAACACTAGATGTAGTTCTGGTGTTGGCATGACCAAATGAAGTGTAATGACTTGAGACAGGATTTGCAGACCATTTGTTCATGTTGCCTAGCAATACCTATTAATCTCTCCATGGCTGCTATGCATAAAGGTCCATTTAGGCAAGGCAAAGGTCATCATTCCACACCTAATTAACCCTCCCCACACTTTACTTATGCACACACACTAACACACACACCTCATTTACACCGAATGCATTTTCTCTAAATACAATCACATAGCAGCTTGTATGAGGGTACAGTAGAATGCAGATCTGCAGCAAAGCTTGACCAAAATATGTGCTTATGTCATGCTTTGACTTGTTTACAGTTTGGTATTTCTGATGGCAGGCAGGGCTGACCTGTAACTGTTAGTTGACGGGTAATCCTTGGGAATATGCAACAGCTAATCACCTCAGCTCTCATTACATGCTCAGAACTGTGGGCCAGTTTGACAGGAATAACAGCAAAAATTGTGCACAAAGAAGCAAGAGCAGGAAATTCGGTGACTGCTATCAAGTCTTTTCCAACAGTGTATACACAAATGAATAGTTTGTTGCTGGGCACTGGGAGGACGGAAGGACAAGCCAATAGCTGACTTTGCAACATTATTTTTCTTGAGCTGTGATCATCAACATAATGTTTGCCTGAGGGGTCCACAGAGTACATGTTGGCTCCAGTAAGGTTAAAAGTTGGATGTGCACAGCTTGTATATTTGTGGATGCTTGGTTGTAAACTGCGCTTGGTTTCCAGTTACCTAATTTCCTGAATGAGAACAAATAAATAAATACACACTTGCATAAAGAGACTTTAGACGACTAAGCACACTTCGGTTTTATCGCCATAATTCTACCTCCCCTGCCTCTTTTTTTAGTGAACACACATCAGTTAGCGGATGAGCACACACGCAAGTATACACACAGATACTCCTTTTAGCTGCAGACATACCAAAGCCCACGCATCCATGCTCGCCTCAGTGCTGTCCTTGTAATGGGCGGTATCAGTGCTCCCTGAGCCCTGGAAGGACGATAAAAGCCAGGATAGCTGGGTTTTATCTGCTCTGCTGAAAGTCAGCTATTGACACCATGCACTTTAGAGGAAGTATCACTCAGTAGGAGGACCCATCTATCCTCTCTTCTCCTCAGTGACAGTTAGTTCCCCTTTCTGGGACAAGATTGGAATCATATTTATTCACCAAGTACATAAAGGCAGCCATATTGACAGCTACTGCTATTGAATATTTTACTGTTTTGACAAATTTTAATATTTGGTGTGAAATTTCATTATGGACTCTTGGAGTTGATCAGTAACTCTACTTTGCTGTGTCTGTCCGACAGATATTGAAGGAAAATTCTGGTTTCATGCAACCAAGTTCTTATATTTGTCATTCACATTGATAAAAATGCTATTGTACTTGAGAAGTTAAAAGGTGAGATCTGGGTACTCAGTGACATTGCCAGAAAGAAATCTGGGGTAAGGAACATGAGTATCAGATGGTCATGCAGGTTTTAAATCGCCAACTTAGTCAAACTTATGTGGAGTTGAAAATAAAGGCAAATGCTGAAATGAATACCCAGACTGTCTGTTGTAAACATCCACTACAGTTTACAGACCAACTTTCTCTGTCAAATCTGACTTTTTTGTACTTACTGTCATTGATGAGTGTACAGTTTTTCAGCACAAATTAGCTCCAGACTGCTGCCTTTAACAGAGCGACTCTAAATGATGTGGGAGGTGTAGCGAGTTTGAATTCTGCATTGACAGGATAGTGTGTGAAATCAAAATGTGTCTACTGTACGGTGTCCACATTGGCTCACTTAAAGCTAACAATGACTCAGTGCCTCCCATTTAGGCTATTTATCCATCCAAACTGGTTGTTTTTTGTTAGAATTGCACTGAATTTAATTCTTTAGCAATCTCCCACTTCACCAACGGCAACCTCAACAAAACAGTGGATCACCGACAGCGCCTATTTTTTACCGACAGACAAAGGGAACAAAACCGGAGTCGGTGGGTTTGTCCACCATAATTTGATTGCTGACAAGTGAGGGGAAAAAGGTCTGTCAGCTTAGCGACGATACCCAACAAAGGCCAATCTCATTGTAAACGTTGTAGCACTCAATTGCTGGATGATGGGGCGCTGGACAATGGAACAGCAGGCAGCACTGGGCATGGCGAGGGCCCTCCCTGCTGCTCTCGACTGCAGTAATGACAGCCTAAGTGCCAACAGCAGGTGTCTTCCATTCAAGGCTAGGCAGGTTAATAAAGTTTCTCCCTGAAAGTCAATAAACAAGAGGTTGTTCACACACTGGCTAATTGTACTCGTTCTCGTCCGTGCTCTCTCTATCTCTCCCTCTTGCACTGCTTTCAGTCTCGATCCATCTCACGTCCTCTCCCTGGACGTCTTCCTTTGTGTGGAGAGGAAAGACATGAAACAAAATAACAATATAGAGAAGTGAAGAGAAACCGGACCATCCAGGATCAATTCCAGGAGTAAGTACCCAGTAAAAAACCAGGGCCGTTACCTATTTCAATCATAACTGTTACAGCATGACCTCGTATGTCATGTGGTTCACTTCATTTAACTGTGTAAAATGCATTGTTATTCAATGTTAATGTTTTAGCAGCCTTTTCCCAACACCATTTCCCAGAAGGCCCAGACTGTTGCAGGTTAAACATCACTGGCTGACACAGAAGCCAGTCACTGCACTTTTTGTTTCTTTCAAATCCAGCATCATCTTTGCATCAGAAATGGTTTGTAAATGGGGAATATGAGTGTAGGGGTTTGCCTATGTGTGAGTGTGAGAGTAAGGCAGACAGTGATGATCAGTGATGCATTCACAGTTCCAGGTGTTAGGTGATTGGTTTGTTGGATGGGAATGTACTGGATAAGAATTGTGACCAGAAAACAGTGGTTGCCTTTTTTTCATAACACAATCTTTCCCTAACCTTTCCCAAGTTTTCCAGTTTGCTAACCTTAACTGTAATTAATCTGCCATAACCACAATATTTCCCTGACTTTAACCATACCCTATAGTTGACTTGATCAGATATTGTATAGAGAAGTATTTAAGTATTTAAAAGGTTGGGAGAGACGGCTTTGTTTGGAGGCGGGTGGTAGTGAAAGTAATATAGTAACTTAACAAGTAACCTAACTAGTTACTTTTATCACCCTGTAATAAGTAAAGTAATATTATTACTTATTATTATTATTAAGGAGTAATAAGTAACCAGTAACTTATTGTCAACCTGTCAAACCTATTTGTAATCCTCTTTGCATACACTGATCGTCCTCTGTATTATGGATATCAGTCACTTACATTTTGTTGCCATTCTTTCTCTGCATCACCCTAACTAACTCAAGTTTTAGTCTTGTATTCATCCATAACAAGAGCCAAGTAAACAACTCCTTATGTTGGGGTGGGGGTGGGGGGGGGGGTGATGAGTGGAGCAGCCAGGAAAGTCAGTGGAAAAGCTTTCACAGGGAGAAAGAAAGAGAGAAAGGAGGGATGGAAGAAAAAAAAAAAAGAAACTCCCACACCACAACCATGCAGCAAATTGGTTCACTGCAGTGAACCTGTGTTCTAATGTTTGGGCAGGCAATAAGCAAAAACGGGGGAACATGAAATGATATCTCAGCGCATTTATCTTGATAAGAGCAGAGGATGTTGAGGCGTAATAGGAACAACATGGCTGGTAATGAGAGGAACAAGGCTTGATGGAGGAGTAGACATGGATTACCAGCATTCCTCTTGATGGGGTTTTATGGAGAAAAAAAAAAGAATTCAGCTCCCTCGTTTATTTGATTTTGGAGGTTGTGGTTGGGGAGAAAAAGCTAGATAAATGCATGTTTCATCAGGGCTAAATATTTCCACCCTGTGAAAAAATGCCGGAAAGCAAACACAAGCCAGATTGTGGACTAGTGGTAGGACGATTGTGGGTATTTGTTTACATGTTGCTCTGTGTGTGTGTGTGTGTGTGTGTGTCCTTTTACAAATAAATACCAAGCCTAACCGCTCACCATGGCATAGCAGGTGCTTCTAAAACAATGGTAGCTTAATGTTACTGTTTACCAAAACGGCGCCCACTACTTTTACTGTGAAGTGTTTAACAAATAAAAGAGGGGAGGGATGAGCCAGACGATTGATTTACAAGTATTCAAGACCTGGGAAGGAGAGGGGTGGATTGCTTGAGCATGAAGTGAACACATTCGTCACTGACAGGTTTGTTAAAAGGCTTCCATCAAAGTGAAATATTTTTTCATTATCTTCCCTGTCTCTTCACATGCCAAAAAATTGATAGCTCCCTCTGTTCTGTGTTTGCTACTCGTAACTGCAGATTCTCAGCAGTAATCTCAGACCTGGGTTCAAATCTCTAACTTTCTTTCACTTTCAGCATCATCTTTGCATCAGATATGTTTTGTAAAGGAAAATACATGAGTGTGTGTGTGTGTGTGTGTGTGTGTGTGTGTGTTTGAAGTCAGACAGGCACAATGATGCAGCTCAGTGGTGTGTTCACAGTTCCCGGTGTTAGGTTTAGTCAATCTCCTGTTGTATCCACAAAGCAAGCAGCTCCCTCGCATTTCTGGAATGACTCACATTTCTTCTCTCTCTGCCCTCTTTTTAATTATTGCTGATCTGCTTATGGGTTCCAAAGCCAAGAAGCCCCCCACCACCTCCCTTCTTCCCTCCTGGCTCGTCCTTTCTGCCCTGTCACTGTCAGAAACTGAGGTGAGTTCAAGAGAAAGCAAATCCACCGAGCTGCGGGGAAGAATACTCCCGTTTCAGTCATCTGGGCTCCATTTTGTTTCCTTTAGATGTTATCTTTTTGTCATAGCGCTTTGCAATGAAACAATAAAGTGGCAAGATTAGGGAAAAGAAACCTGTCATGTGAGTGGATTAAAGTGTTTAAAATAAACAGGATTTGTAAGATGAGAACTATTAATTTTCTCAACGCTACATCACCAGTGCCAAGTCTTTATTTCATAAACAATATTAAATACCACTTGAAACATGTTTTTCCCATGCCCTCTGACAGCAGTGCTGGTATACAAAAACAGATTCATGTCCAGAAAGTGGAGAGGGGAGATTTTATCCCACTGCATGTCTGAGCACAGAAGTAGTTGGTTAATTGAGCTGCATTGCTTAAGATGAAAAGAGTGGTAATGTGGTTAAAATGTGAGGAACATCTTTTTTGTTATTAGATTTACGTAAGTTTATTTTATGCATTAAAGCCAAATTACACATTTTAAGTCAATAGAATAAATTGTGTTTGCCATTCAATGTAAAATCTAAAGTAAATCTAAATTTGAATAATTTCAGAGGATTTACAGGATATTAATTGAAATATTAATGGCCACAGAAATGATTGTGTTTGAAGGATATTGCTAAAGTTAAATTGCTACGTCCAACATGGCAAAAAACATGAGCGGTCAGAAAATCAAACAAACCAGCATGATTAGCCAGGTAAGCTACAGGGTGCATCCAACACTTTTTGTAAATTTCTGAAACTGAAACATTTAACGAGCATGCCCATATCACACAGTGATTGGCCAGGTGTGCAGAGGTGAGAAATTATGCAGGTTCAAACTTTTCTCTCAAGTTTACTCAAATGTCACTTTTGTATGAACTGGTTTGTTTGAAGCATTAAGCTCTTAACTTAGTTAGTTAGAGTTATCATGGATGAGAAAGTTTGAACTTCTACAGTTCCATGACAAGTGAGCAAAAACACAATGTGATACAGTTGAAAGCTCCAGACCAAGCTAGTAAATGGACCTTGAGTTGAGACTGCTTTGTCAAAGTTTTAATGAACCCTACTTATCCTTTGAATTCTTTAACTGCACATCATCTGTAATGTTCTTGGTTTTTTGGTTAGTATAACTTATATCACAATTGAAGACTGCTACTGTGGCCTGTCATCTACCATTATCCATTATCTGGCCAAAGCTTAGATCTGAGTATCTCAGCTAATGCAGGAATGTATCGTTCGCAGCAGAGGCCGATTAGCTGGAATCTCACCGGCACATTTATTTTCTGTGAGCTGAAAGTTGGGTGACAGAAAGTAACTCAATACTCACGCACATTATTCTTATCACCCCAGATTCAGTTAAATCACCACCCTAATGGCTGCCATGTTTTCCAAGCTCACCACCATCAGTTATTTCTTTCTCTCTTCTCTCCTCTGTCCCCCCCTTCTTCCTGTGTCTCCAAGTCAATGTTTTTTTTCTCTTCTTTTTCCTTGATTTCCTCCAATCTGCCCCACGGAGACTGAGCCAGAGCACCTGCAAGTGCTCACTTTGAAAGATGTTGCAGGCCCAAGAATGCGCCCAGTAAACACATGAGCGCTGTATTTATAATAAATCAGCTTTATGGCCCTCTGATGGAGGTGATATCAGTGAAATTTATGCTAAGAGACCTCGCCGTCCTGAGCAAAACAGCTGCGAGATAGCACTACACCCCCCATCACCACCACCGTCACCCCCTCCCTCCCTCCCTGTTACCCATCCTGCCCCACCCCAGCGAATAGCCCGGTCTGACTGGGGTTAGAGAGCCCAACACAGTCCTCTCTATGTGGTGGGGCCTGCGGTCCCTGGAACGGTAAAGTCCAGACTGAAATAGAGTGTGGGCAGGGTGGCGGTAGTGGGTAACAGTGTGTGTGTGTGTGTGTGTGTGTGTGTGTGTGTCTGTGGTTGTGTGTATGTGCAGACGTACATGTATTTAATGTAGGCTGGGTTGCACAAATAGCAGAAGCATCTTGGAAGAGCCCGGACGAGTCTTAAGGTAGATCATCGCTCAGTGACTCCAGACCCGTGTTATCTTTGTGTTTGGTGAACTCGACATTCACCCAGAACATTAAAGCTCAAAGTTAAAAGTGGGCTAAACAGCTTCGTCCCAGAACGATCATCTTAAAACCTTACAAAGGAACCCAGTATACAATGTTAAGTAAAAGTGGGCTTAACAAATTCACACATACTGTACTGTATATGCTAACACAAGCACAGATACACACACACACACACACACACACACACACACACTGCTACTCCCTCGATCATCCAGCCTTCTCCAACCGACCCATATGGTTTCGGTCACTGCTAGTGAGTGGACAGAAAACAAATCGAAAAGCAATGAAGTCACAGTCATGTCTGCGTTGTAAGGTTTCACCTTACAGAACCCATTCCCATCATTCCATGATGAAAGGTGACCACCCGCCATTATTTGGTTTTCAACAGATGCCGGCAGTAATAACAACGGTTGAAGCCCCGATAGTTAGAAGTGTTCTTAAAGCCTCTAAAACACTGTGGAGTTACACATAATCAAGCCCCAAAATAAACCATGTAAACAGTGAATTACTGTGTTTTCCTCTGATGTCATCTCCTGCTCATCTTGCCAAGAAGGGTGCAGCAGCTTCTGTAAATGTTTGTTGTCCTTTTGTCAACAACCCCTCTTGAGAAGCCCTCATTCAAACATGTTTGCCAATTTGGTATTATGCCGAAATGACATAAAGGTGGATGAGCAAAATATGAGAGTGAGTCACCACAGCCAGCATTATGCTATACTCATTACATAGTGGAAGAGTGTTTAATCCTCACTGGGGAAAATAGCCACATTTGTTGGTCTCTCCCATCCTTTAGCAACCACTGTTTAAGTGCCTTTTAGCATGGCACCAACTAATAATTGCTCAGTAGTTGGCAGCAAAAAATGGAGCAGCACGCAAAACCTCCAGGTGTGAATGACTCTGAATGAATGTAAGCAGGACATTACAGGAAAAGGTCACATATTCTAGCTTTAAAAAAATGAAATGGAGGTCATGTCCTCTGTAATATTTCTGGGAAAATGGGGGTTTTCATGACATGAGGAGTTTACATTCTCCCATCACACAAATATTGCATATATTGTTTTTTCAAGACAAATTCTGATGGTTTTTTAAAAAATAAAAATATCATAAAATTTGACTGTTTTGGTGACCTGACTGAAATTACTGAGAAGGCTGTGTTCAGTCTGAATATGGCCTTAAAGTTTGTGTATCATGTGGGATAAATAAATAACAGCTAACTAGAAGTTCTGTGATGAGAGAACAGGAAATCCTGGAGAACTGTGGTGTGACTTTAGCAGCATGAGGAGAGATGAGGATCTCTGAGTAGTCACTGGGTTGCCCTCTTTCCCCTCTTCTCGTTTTCCTCTCCTCCCGCCCACCCTCCCTCTCTACTCAGTGTTCTCACCTCCTCTCCCCTGCCGCGACCCAGGCTCCCTGTGGGTGAGGTAAAGTACTGGAGGGGAAACCGGTGGAGCAACGCAACAAATTTGGCAGTTAACCCAACACCAACCACAGTCATGCTTGAGCAGTTGCCATGGTGATTGTCGGCCTCCCGCAGCGGGGATCGGGCTTCCCGTTTTTCACACCTACGGATCCCGAGGAGCGAAAGCAGCTTGGGATGGAACGTGTTTGTTACAGGAACAAAGAGGATGGAGGGAGGGAAAGAGGTTCACATTTTTTTTGTTCTGTTTTGTTTGTTCTGGTTAAGATCAAACTCAGGATAATATGTTTATTCATATTCTTTTTAGATCCTGCTCCCGGATATCCCCACGCATATAAATAAACAAAACATTTCAAATGAGCCCTCTGATACCATTTAAAGTGAGCCAAACCACTAAAGACAACAATAACTGGAATAACGTGGACACATGCATCATTGTCCTGGCTAATATCACTAAAACTGTGGTATTTCTATTTAACTTTTCCCCCCAATAAGCTTTTTATTTCATGACTTGGATATAAGTTTATTTGGATTTTTGTGAAAAGGATACGATGTTTGCATGCGTCAACACAGAAATGCTGTATTTGTGTTTCCTGAATGATAAAGGGATATTGATGTGCATATAAACACACAGTCATTATGAATTAGATTTTTCCAATGGGGAGAACTTTACTGTGAGACTAGAAAAGAAAATCCAAACGTTTACTGTTAGCAGTATCATTCTGTGCTCTAACCCAGCAGGCCCCTCGAGGGCCTGGCCCCATCAACGCTATAGTCTGTGTGTGTGTGTGATCTCTAGCTGCAGCCCTCAAGAATGCTCTTGCAGTAAAAAAAGCACAACCACTCTTAATGCTCCTGACTCATTTTGGAATCACCAACCCTTTGTTTATTTATTTATTTATTTTATTGTCAGCGGAAAATTTGTGTCATGTCAACTGGCCCCAGGGACCAGTGGTGAAGCATAGAGAGGAAATGTGGCTTCAGTTAGTTTGATGCCTTTCCATGTCTCTGACTACAGCAGATAAATCGTACTGCTTTTTCCAGCTTTATTTTTGTTTAAACCATGTTTGTTTGTAGTGATTGGAGCACCTTTTACGACACAACCATAGTAATAATACTCGCATACTCCATTATACTGGCATTACAGACTCTCTTCTCTGAGGCAGGCTTTCAACAAGAAGCTTGATTTGATGTGGAATTACAGGTAATATGACTAAGCATGCTTTTAAGAGCTTCCCAGAAGTCAACAACTCAAGGTACATCTGGCCTCGTAACTATCTGATTTAGGATCGGCACTAGCCCACCAGAAGAGCAGACTGTAACTTTAACTACAGAGAATTAAAATAGGCCTGCAGATTCATACACTGACCAGAAGATTCATCTCAGCACTGATATGAAATGAAAGCATAATTCTGATGATAATCTAAATTTTTCTTATTAACAACAAATCACATGAAAAGACCACAACCGAAAATGAATGGATCCTATTAACAAGTCTCTTTGCCATAGACCACAGTTGTCCTAAAATTATTAATAACACATCAACGAGCCGCACCGCTGTACTGTCATGTTACTTTAGTACGATGAAAATGGGTACTGTGTTTTGAGTCGACCCCACACACACCGTCCTGCTACCGTAAATACTCACTAGCACCACGCCTGAGAAAAGTTTACTATTAACTCCAGTTTGAGTAGTATTTGCTAAAA
The DNA here is from genome assembly GCF_021292245.1 of Micropterus dolomieu. Lineage (NCBI taxonomy): Eukaryota > Metazoa > Chordata > Actinopteri > Centrarchiformes > Centrarchidae > Micropterus > Micropterus dolomieu. Next base: position 11,563,044 of record NC_060160.1, on the reverse strand, counting down.
CCTTGCATAACCCCTTTGGGAAATAGCATAAAAAATAATGTATATTTTTGACCTGTTACTTACATCTTTAGTAGGAAGAAATGGACTTGGGGCAGATCCTCGGACAGGCTGGGGAAGTCGGAAAGTAGGAAGAGACAAAATAACAATTAATTGGCTGATATTTTCGCAGGATTTGTTGACAATAGGAAAAATACAGAATACCCACGGCTATATCATTTAACAGGATGACCCCTGGTCACACATGCATGTGTGCATGTCTGTGCATGCACATACAATACAGCATGTTGGGTTAGCGTGCCTGTGTAAGTGTATGTGGGGTAAACTCTATCCCACCCCTGAGCTTTCAGCTCTCAAATCAAGGCCCTGAAAGTAAACAGTGCACTGCCAGAGGACCTTGTTTATCAAATCTGCAATTGCACTCACAGAGCAAAATGACCTACAATTACAAGCCCAGCTAGAAATTAAGTTTTCAGTCAGCCATCCAGAAAAAGATCATAGGATATCCTGCAAAAGGGAATTCTTTACTAGTCCTCTTCTTCTCCTAGTACCTTTCCCCCCCTAGAATGCCATACTGTTGTGGCTGTTGAAGTGTCTTGCTTCTTAAATACGTTCCTCAGTTTTTCTGAGGGTTTATATAGCTACCATGTACACTAACACATGGTGATTGAGTGTGTATATGTCACATCATGGTCATATTTGTAGAATGCCCTCCCAAAACAACCACAACAGGCTCATACGTCTAAGCACGAGAGCTTTGTTGCTACCGGCTTCGCCAAGATATTCCGACCACTCCTAAAACGTCAAGCGTTCCAGCAAAAGCAATCACATGCCCCTGCCCTGAAAGCAAGTGGAGAGGTTCTCTCTTTTAAGTGTGTAAAATTCCCTCCTAGTTTAATTATGTGGTGCTGGGTGGAACCTAGAGGTTACCCTCTCCAATCTGCTCTAGCTCACTCCATGCATTTTTCATGGCACAAGCATGCAGCATATCGGTTCCCACAGAGAGATCGGAAGCACGGCAGATCCCAAAACCTGGGTTACAGCATTCCTGGATCTGAGCAGTGTGGTGACCTAATCGCCTGACCACCTACTGCTCCGTGCCAAATCCCAAGCAGCAGGCCAGACACCCCTGAGAGTAACATCCGACTGCACCATGAAATATTACGTCAGGAGTGAGTCATTGGATACTGAGCCTTGGTTAGAACAGCGTTACATATACACAAACACAGGAGCTTTACTCAGACTGGATTAAGCTGGTGAATAAAGCGTGTCACTGAAAGGAAACTTGTCATTTCTGGCAGTCATATTATTCCATTTATAATGTTATAGTACATTTAATGGACACTGTTAAAGACACTGTTAAATATGCAAGTTTATGGTTATGCACTGAGTGAAAGAATTTCAAAATCAGTTTCATGTGCCACATTGAGGTACAGACATGTGTACTGACACCCGTAAGTCAATCACAAGTATATTTCTTTGACTAGCTGCACTGTCAGAAATTTCTCCCTTCCATTCTGCATACAGCTGTAGTGAAGTGTTGACTTTACAAACAAATTCACTCTGACAAATATCCAAGCTGGAGACCCCGAGTTTGATAAACAAATCGGTCTCTCCTAATAAATCAATTCATGTTGCTTTTATTATTGTTTTGACGTATCAGTCAAGCACATAATCAGTCAGTGAGTTGATTGTCCAGCACGTGTAGATAACCCACAAAGCAAGCAAGACTATGACTATTGACCAGTAGTCCTGACCAAGGGTCATTCTGATTATTTTCAAGCTTCTGATTAAAATGTGCTTGCATTTCCCCTACATTCAACTCAAGTCAGTCTTTGGAATCCTGTCTAACACAGCCCATAAACAGACAAACCAAAAACGAGCACCTAACCTCAGAAGATCAGAATTGACAATTTGCTAAACCCCTCCCCTGAACAGATATTATCCAATCGTAGCTTGGGAACTGTAACTAAGGATGGCATTGTCAAGCACTCTTCATTTAAAGAGGGTGGTGTCGGTTTTTGAGCTTGTAAGGAAGACATTACACAGTAGTTAGCATTTTCGGCTAGCTACTACAGTAAGGCCAAAGGGCTAGTTTTTGGGTTACATGGTATGTTAAAAACAAGCCTTTTCACAACTATCATATCCACTGTGCAATATTTCCTCACTGTGTGAAAGCTAGGGCTGGGTGCTTTCAGAGTTTAGCATAACAAATTAAATAACAGTCTGATCTTATGTTTTTCCTTATCATTCTTACAATATTGGGACAATCTAGCTCTACACTGCAATACAAGAAGGATTCTGTCCTTCTGTTGGAAACGGGTATAATGTCTTCTACATTGATTATTAACTGGTGATGATGCATACTTGTAGCTTGGACCATGCTACGCAGAGGCTACGTCGTCGATTTGCCGCATAAATAAATTGCACTTTAGCCTCATTCGTTTAGCACAATACCCATTTAAGCCATCAAGTGCATGTGTTAAGACTCATTAGAAGGTGGTGGCTTAAGAAAGCTTAAGAAACTGTTGATTCTCTATGATGGCAAAAAACATTCAAATCAGAGCCAGGTTCAAAAGAATATCATTGAATATATTTGATTTTCATACCTCAAGTATTTTGTCTGTTTCAACACTCTCCTTGCCTCTCCTGTTGCCCATGGTTCGCCCACACAGGGATGTTAGCATATTCCAACTGCTTGGAATTCCTTTGTGCCGTCTAAGGAGCACACACTGCATTTTAAAACTTGTTGGGCCCTTTCAAGTTTTATTTGAAAGTATGTAATTACATTCCTGAAGGAATAACAGGTCAGTGGAGTGATTTACATGCTGTATTAAATATCATGGTTCGAAAAGATGCTGTTGTCTTGATATCCTCAAATGATAAGACAGCTTTGGACAATAGAGATGCAGTGAAAATACAACAGAGATGGGTGGTTTGGAAACAAGGGCAGAGGCTTTGACTGTGCTTCACCATTGTAAAGTCTTGTTGATGTCTTACAGTGGTTTGTTAGGATGGATGTGGCTTGCCTCTGATAGAAATAAGAACTTTAGTGTATGTGTAACTTTTTGACCTTTTTGTCAGGGTCAGATAGGGTGGATTTGAAACATTTTGGAAAATGTCTACCTTTATACTTTTCTTTCTAGTGAAGGTAGAATTATACAGATGGTTTTTGGAGAACAGCAGCTTTATACAGTAACTTCATAACCTGATTTTGAGAATACTACAAACTTTGATTTGCTCAAAAGGGATTCCAGGTATTCAATTTTGCAGGACCCTGCATCAGAGCTGCATTTTAATTATGTTCTATTCTGGTCAATTTCCATCTATTCAAGTCTAATCTATTCAAGTGTTTTCTCCCAAACACCAGGACACAACACTTGTGAGGTTCTCTATCACAAAGCAGCGTCATCGCAGGAGAATTGATTTGGGTGCCTCTTAGCTTGGCCTCTTAGGCGCTGTGGTGTGGGCAAAGTCAATTCCCCTCTCAGATTAAAGGAGTGTCTTCAAGTGCCAATCCAAATGGTGATAAAAAAGCTTTTTAATCCATTGAGAAAGTTTCCAGGTTTAACCCCCAAGAGTACCAGCATCAGGCGTTGCCCCACTCAGGCTGCGTCTGGACAGTGTTGAAGCCCGAGTGTGTCTCCCTGCGCCCTGACAGAGGGAGAGAAAGGCCTAAAAAAGGCCCCCTCCGCCACTCACTTGACCAGCTCCCTTTGATAACATCTGGCAGGGGCAGGTTTGCACCAGCGACAGCAGGAGATGGAGGGACATTAAAGCCCTGTCACTCACTTGGCAGGAAGGCAGTCAGTAACTCCACATCATTTGGCAGACCGAATCTCAATCGCTTACGGCGGAGTGTCACTGATGATCTCTCTTTCTAATGGGTCTGATGATATTCTCCAGCAAGAGTGTTATATGAGATGATGGCTTGGCATGGCTGCTTTTTATTCTGAAGTCAAATCCCTTTATCTTATCATTAAAATAACTGAGACAGCTGATACCCTCTTAGCTGTTCAGGCCAATCATTTCTTTCCAAATCTATTTTTGACCACAGAACAAGACCAAAACCTGAAGAAAATCTGCACTTGAAACCTAAAAATTCTTTGTAGAAGCAAACGTATAGTGTTTATCTAAACAGTGATGTCTGTTGAAGGGGATGAGCCGGAAAAGACTTGGACATATCTTTGTTCTGGTGAAGGGGGAGTTTGCAAGCAAGTTTAGAGGGGGCTAAATGTGAGTTTCAACACTGCTCCCCAGAAAGGTTCAGGCCAATTCAACATCCATCCCTCTCAATTTTCTTTCTGTTTACTTCTAGGTTCATGAGTTTACATGTCAATTCCATTACAGGGATTAAAATAGTTTGTCCAGTCCATTCTCAAACTCTTCTTCCCTTGTCCTTCTCCCTCCTTTAACCCCACACACCACTTACAGGCTTTCAGGTCCCAGGGCTGGGTTAGGGGATTACAGGACAAGCGCGCTGCAGCCAGAGCACCCAAAGAAACACAAGGCGGCTGTGTTGAAGAATGTTCCAATGAGATGTTCGAGCATTAGTGAAAGCTAAGGTTTGATCAATGACTGTGGCGCGTGTCTGCACAAGTGAGCACTTCACAGAGTGTCTGACATAGAAGAAAGAGAAAATGAAGGTGTGTTGTGACATGGGTTTAGGCGGCCGGGTCACTTTGAGCTGCTGCTGATTAAGGGCTGGCGTTCACAGGTGAGCGGCTCCGAGCAAGATTTTGTGATTTAGTGCACAGAGGTGAAATCACCCTAACGTCAAAGAAGCAAAGTAGTTCTGGACACCCCCCACCCCCATCCCACCCAAATGGCCAAAGGCAAATGTCAGAAGATAAGTGAGCTCCGTGAAGAAAGTGATGGTATAGGCAAACTTTTTAAAGTTTAATGTTTTTAAGTCACTTTTCAAACATGTAATGTACACAAAAAAGGCAAAAGAAACAAAATTACATGTAGATGGTAAGAGGCATGTAATACTTCTGGTCAGGTATTTTTGAAATCTTTTCTCATCTACACACACAGAGTCCCAGACTGTGAGATCAGAGGTTCATATCACAAGTAGTGAAAGTCAGTCGCTGCCTGTGGGTCCAAGCCACCCACAGTTGGTAATCTCCTTTGGAACTGGAGAGGCTCAAAAGGGCTAAGCCTGGGCAGCACCTAGGAAGGGACATCCACACAGTATATCTTCAGTGCTCCCAGCAGCCTGGCTGAGGCTTCCTGTTTGGAAGGAACTCAGCAAGGCTCTCATGCCGTTACGTGATGTATTTTGTATGAAATGGTTATGACCCCTTTTATACCCGTTTCCAACAAGATTATATTTACACTAAATATTGCTTCAGTATAAATTTTTATTTGTTTTTATTCTAATACTTCGTAACATTTTGTTTGTTTGGCATTGTCACCCTAAAACAAACTGAATTTTATGTTCAGAAGTGTCTGAATGTACATATTCCAATATTTTTTTTTTGTAATACAAAAAGTGTCAACCATTCTTACCAAACAATAACCTCAACATCACATTTTACAGGTGAGATGGTGTACATTAGATGTTTCTTTGCTTCTTCAAACTACCATCTTCCATCACATAAGGTACATGTAGTACAGGTTGATGTTGGTCTTATCTGTCCAAAACAAATTGCTCCATAACTCTTGTTGTTTTGTTGTTGTTTTTTTACGTAACTGAAGCTTATCTGTGGTTTGCATCTTGTGGCCAAAGGTGATGCTGGCATAGTCTTGCTGGGTTGCCTTTGACACATCTACAGATTACCTACATCACAATGACGTAACATTGCAATATCTCGCACATCTCAATAACTCAACAACATCCTGTGAAATATAACATGTTATTTTGTTTGGTCACTTAAATTTGGTCGTTAATTTCCCTAATACAGACATTATAGATTATATTATAATTTCTCTGTTACAGTGCAGCAATGTCCTGTCACACATTTTATGCACTGTGATAGTGCAACAAAGGGAATTAAATGAAGCAAAGCAATACAACATCACATGAACAAAAACTTTGCAAATGTTTTAAATTAACAAAAAAATGACAACATCTCAGTGATGTTAAGCTACAGACAAATTCAAAGAATGTGATATGTCATATTAACAGTGTTGCCATCAATGGAGATTATTAAATGACCTACATTGAAAAACACAACCTTGAAACCAATTCCAGTATTTTTTGACAATAGTTCTCCAATGTTAGCAGTAATTTCATAAACGTAATATTGTAAATATTATGCATAAACATCACATCTAATTTTTAGTATCAAGTGCCAGTGAGCTGGGCTGCTGTTTCAGAACCTTCAGCTGTATTCAATAAGAAATTGTAGCTCCAAGCTCTTATGATATCAAAAGGCAATGAGGCTTACAAAAAGGAATGTTTGATGCAACATCAGGTCATCAGCATGATTAGTCGCAGTCATTCGAACTTGAAAGTGAATACATGAAATATGGATCCCACAAGAAAGGCTGCAAATTTGACCAAAATTAAATTGTCCATGACAAGGTCGCCATCAAAGAGACAAGATACAAATGGTTTTATTAATACTGTGGAAATTAAACAATCACAGCTTGAGATCCAGCTTCAAGAGTCATGCAGAAGGTCTGAAGGTGAGGAATATTAAGTGGCCTCCTGAGTCACAAAGAACATCCCAAATGCCACACACAGATAAACTCACATGAAAGCACACACACACACACACACACACACACACACACAGCTTTGCAGCTTTTGCTAAACTTTTTGCACTTTAAGGCCCAGCATTCATGAGCTAAATGGGGCAAATTCTTTGCAACCAAGGTAGAGGTGACAGAGGGGATCATCAATATTGATTAACAAAATAAATTCTCTGATTCAAAGGAGCCCACAGTGTGAAACATAAACTAAAGATACCATGACAAACTTTATTATTTTTGCATCCCAGATCTCCTGATCGGCGTAGGCCATTGTTCAGTCCACATGACCTCACAACACACAAAGGGTTTATCTCAGGGTTCTTACACAATTCAGCAATCCAAAGCAGATTTAAAGCATGAAAGGATCATTGGAGCCAATTTATCTCCATGTGTCAGCAGTAAATAACAGAGTGTCATACCTATAATCCTTCTTTAGGACTATTTTATAGTCAGAAGCTGTCAACAAGTGAATAACATTCATACAGTAATATCATGAAGCATTTATGCAGAAAAATCATTTGTCTTTTTAGTATGATCAGTAAAATAGCAGTCTATCTCTCAAAGACAATAAATGGTGGTAACAGGTGTCAGATTAAGTGTTCTAATGTCTGCAGAGGAGAAGACTGCAAACAACACCAAACATAGCTTCAATTATTTTCAAGTAGTAAAATGTTGTAATGTGTTTGGCTGTTAGATGGTCCGACATCACTAGCAGCAGAAAGTAATGGTTCAATTTTTGTTTAGGGAAAACAGATTTCTTTCTGTCAAACAATAATTGAATCAAACAGGAACTTATCTAAGAAATGTTTTTGAAACATATAAACAATATTAAAGATGCAATTTTGAAGCAACTTTCAAGGTGAATGTGTATGATTATTATGTGTATGTGTGATTTCCAATATATGACAACATATTTACATGAATTATTATTGAATTAATTGATTGAAGTGTGTGTGTGTGTGTGTGTGTGTGTGTGTGTGTGTCTTTTTTTGTGTGTGTGTCTTTTTTTTTTGAAGAGCTGTCCAATGAAGTTTCAAATAAAGGCCTTCTTTTACAGCTCTACATGTACAATAGGAATCATTCTAAATAGATTCTAGCACGTTGGTTTTCTATGGGATTAGGGGACCATTGACGGTCATGTTTTTGGGGCGGAAGCAATCGATAATTTGCCCCCCAAAATGTGACTTTGGCTTTATTTCAGGACCAATGCCAAACGGAAACTAATGACTGAGATTAGCATCAGCTCAACATCAATTTATTGCAGAACCGCACAGGGATCATTATTTACAGCAAAATTCATCAAGTGTTATTTTTTCAATTGAGTATTGAATTTTTTATAAATCATTTGCTTGTTTACTGCGTACATCTTAAAAGCTCAATTCTTAAACTTGGATATAGCCAATTAACCAATTGTTTACATGCAGGCACATGGGTCTTTTTATTTAGAGTACCACGACGTGATCGTGCAACAATAGGTTACTGCCTCGATCCCAGCATTTAAATGCAAATTCAGTCAATTGAGCATTTGCCCCATTGGCTGTTATTCACAGTCAAATCACAAATCTCACATAATTTAAAAGAAAATACTGCGCGCAATGAGCTGTCTTTATTTAACGTGGAGGAGGAGAGAAGGGGGGTTATCCAAGGTGTTTGAGACGGATGAGAAAGGTGGGGGTCGGGGAGGGAGGAGGAGGCAGGGAGGGTAAATTGGGCGGACACATAAAAACTGCAAGGGGCCATAGACGCTGGATCATTTGTGAAGTCTGGTCGTCCTGCGCACCGCCCGCCCTCACGAGCTGTACTGGAGACGGATAGCAAACCCCGCTGCAGAACCCGAGCGCCGGCCTTCGCTCCGACCCCGTCTCCTCCTGAGGTGTCGCTAAAGGATTAATGAGCCAAAAGGGCACCCAACTTCTTTAAGGCTCATTTTGCCGTTTTTCGGCTTTACGCCTGGACTGCCTTACATCTTCCCTTTCGTATTCACTTCATTCCAGGATACCTACCTCTACTGATGGTAAGCGCTCATTCACACGTAACAGAGATTCAACAGCGCAGCTTTTAGGAATTGAACCTGTTGAACAATACAGGAGAAATCTCGTTGACAGTTTGGGATTTCTAGTTTCGTTCTTTAGTTATTGTGCGTGTTCACTGAGAGTTTGGACAGCATTAACGCTAGAAATGTACAAGGATGTATGCCTATAAAACATTACAGTCTTCCTCACTGACAAAGAAACTGAGATAAACTGAATTAAAAGTGTTTTTGGGGAAGAATAGCGCAGAAATCCTGGTGGAGCTCTTAGCAGGTTAGAACCTTTTGTGCCGGAGAGTTGAGCACTGACAAACCAACATAGTGAGGTAATTTCCAAACAGAGCGTCCAATTTCCCTACGCGTCTCTTTCTTCAACACAATTCAAATATTTACATTAAGCCTATGTCGATTTGTAACTCTTGCCCGAAGTTTGGCACAGTTTTTGTCCGATTAAACACCTGTGTCTGCTCATCCCGGTATGCCCAGACGTGAAAGATGGAAATGATACAGCTCTGAGTTTAAGCCAGAATTTGACAGTGTTACACAGTGTTTATTTCTGTAACTCATTTTTAATTCCAATTAATTGCAGCTTTACATGCTGGTTTTCAAGAGTAATTTGTGTGTATTTGAGACAGTTTTAAAACGGCACGTTTATGTCCAGTTATGACAAAGTCTGCAAAAGCATTACAGTGGGATAACAGACGTGACTCCAGCTTGAAATTGTTGAATGATATTGTAATACAAGCACTCGTTTTGTAACAAATGATTTTAAAGTGGAATTGTGTCATTTAATACTGTAAAGCTGCAGGAAAGAAAACATTCTGCGGCCTGCAGGCGCATGGCATCCTTGGCACACTCTTACTTTCCAACTCAAGTTTCTCAGCTATCATGTAATGAAACGGATTCCTAAAAACTTTTAGTGGGGAAGCGTTTTATGTTTCCATAATTACATATTTATTTGCATCTGGAAAAGATTATTAACTTCTTTTGGTCGTTTCAGGCCCAGGTGTTGACTTTTTGTTGATGCCACCTGATGTTTTGGGTTTTCACATTTAACATCTTTAACCTGTTATGCAAATCAGATGAGAGCATCTCAAAATCTCTGAAATGTCAAGCAACAGAATCTTTTAGATCAAAGTTCTTGCCTTTCAGAATATACTACAGCTAACAAAACCATTAACCTGGTTTCAGTGATCTCACTGACTGTGAATGTTCTCACTGTTGAACTGCTCAGTGGGAGCAAGTAAAATCCCAAGCTCTGCAACAAGAGACACTACAGGTCTCTGTTTCATTTTTGTCAACACAAATGAGATATTGCATTTTTGGGAGGCACACTGACTCAATGTGAAGCCACAGTTATTGTTTAAATAACTAAGCTTTAATTACAACCCACTTGATATCAGGAAGGTAAACAAACAGTGATTTTTGTCAACTTTACTTTGCAACATTTTTTTGGAGTAACCATCAGGACCTTTGATACCCACTATCTTTATGAACTCTATATGATCTAAATCTCATTAACACTAACCAGAGAAGGACATTTAACATGAAATATGGTCGCTGATTACAAAACAATTCCCACGACTATAAACGTGTTGGTAAAGTGATTACTGCCGTCTAAAATGATCAAATATGGTTGGAGATTTGGCCGTTTCTGTGGAAACCTGTTGCCCTCCTCCGTCCCTCCTTCCCGTCTTCCCTCCTACCATCACTGTCAAATTCCTCAGGAAACACATCTGAAGAGCCATGTGCATAGTCTGATCACATTATCTCTGGTCAGAGAGAGAGAGAGAGAGAGAGAGAGAGAGGCCAAGGGGGACTGAGCAAAGCCAAGGACAGTGGACTGCTCCGGCCTAATTTCACTCTGGTCTTCATTTGTTGTTGAAAATGTTTCTCTGTCTGTCAGTCAATTCAAATGTCTTTTGGTTGTGAAGTTTCTTTTCTTAAAACATTTTATAATCTGGGAATTCTGTTTTGCTGCCACCATTTGATCAAAAGGAGTACATGTGTGTTCACAATGTGGTGAAAAAACTTGACAAAATGAACTGAGTTTGGTGTAACTGGGCTGGAAAAAAATGTTGTTGTTTTTTTCAAACAGGCCAGCAAAATGAACGTGATGACTTTTTCCAGAGTTGAAAGTTACTCCCTGTCTGCCTTACATCTTCTTTCATCATCATCGCACCACTTTGAGTGTCTGTCTGTTTTAGCCTGCAGCTTTGTCAGTGGCTGGTTACAGTTACAAGATGTTCTGTATGGTCAGTGTTTTTGAGTGCTATGAATCCCTGTAATCATGGGAGAGGCCCTCGCTGTACAATGAACGTTTGTTGTAAGAGATGTGCACCCAACTCTCTCTCACACACACACACACACACACACACGTTATCCCCCCACCCCATGGGTAATAGAGCTGATCATGTTCTGAACCCTCCTCTCTCTTTGCCACAGTTCTCACGAACATGCAAGCGTTGGCACACATTTATGCGTACACACGGGTACAGACACGCACACACACTGTTTAGCTCATGCACGCACGCACACACACTCCACATTACCCTTTCTTCACACACACTGGATCTAATGTCATGACCGAGAAAGGAGGGTCAGTCGGAGGTCAAAGTCTAATGCTGTTAGGAAAAAGATCCTTGATTGCATGTACAGTGAGCCATGCAGGGGCCGAGATAATGGCACAGATACAAACCCAGACATGCTCATACATGCGCGCGCACACACACACACACACACACACACACACACACACACACACACAATGTTCCTGTTAATGTGCATCCTCACTGTGTAGTAATGCTTGGGTGTTCTCCAGTGGAACAGGCTCCAAATGATGACCAAAGACCTACATTCGCTGCAGAGCACCGAGTAGAAATGTTTGCTTGGTAATGCTGTTGTGGTAAAAAAAAAAACAGTAATTTTATTAGTGTGATTCAACAACATTTAACACATTTAAATGACGTGGAAAAGAATTAAATCATTAGAACCATATTGCTGTGCTTGTTAAACCTACCAGAAGAAAAAAAAGACTGTTACGGCTGAGAAAGAATTTTTTTTTCTTTCTAGGTTTCTGTTGGAGAAGCTGCTTCAAAAGTATTCATATTTTAATAAAAGTAGACTTCAGGAAGATACTCGAAGAAAATGTCCTTGATGTTGTGGTTAGAGTCAAAATTAAGACCCAAATATGCCATACAAAACACACACACACACACACACCAGCGCTGAATCTACAACTCTACTGATGACAGTGATGTCAAAGAGCAGAAGGCCTGTCATCAGCGTCACGACAACCTGTGTGATCCCTCAAGTGGGGGAGCGTTACTAAGAGATGAGCCCCTTTTGAAATGGATGTATTCAGTTCCTTGTGTGAAGAGGGATAAAGGTTGACTGGGTTCACTTGGAGACGGTTTCTGTAAGCAAACAGCCCTCTTGTTTTGGATATAGATTTGACCACTCCTGATCAAAGTGGTTTTATCTTTTGTCTGTGTGAACATGAGAGGATAGTGTCAGACTTTTTTTCCCCGGTTAAACTTATTATTGGTTTTTGGTCTTGGAGAATAACTTGCCATAATTGCAAAGTAGCTGCTTTTGAAACAGGCTTCTTATCAATTTCTGGAATAGATATAGTAATGTAATGAAGTGTGTTTTCTGTCTTAGGTGAGTGTAAGGCCTTAGGGATTTGCTGTCTGTGTTGTGGCACATACCTCCTTACATTCCAGTTACAGTAAATAGCCCATGAGCCAAAATGATAAGCCTTAAAGAGACACTGGGTCTCTCTCTTACCACCACCCCCCTACCCAACACACACACACACACACTACACACTGACATACATGCGTTTCCTCTTCTACTTTAAATAACATGAAATCCTCAAATGTCTGTAACTGCATTCAGTTTTTAATTCCCTTGCTTTTTTTATCTGTATCTTTCAGGAACAGGGTCACTCCAACGTTCTCCTGCAGCCGCCCAACACCACCTAACATTTCTTGGAAGAACGTGTCCATTGCCTACTTCCAACAAACATGGACTGTTTTCCCATGCTTTATTTTCTGTCGGTAAGTAAGTGGACCATGCCATTTCAATTTGTGACACGTGACACGTTGCAGCATCTTGCATTTTTTTCCTTTCCTTTCTGTCCACTGAATCACTGATTTGTGTGGCATTTCAACTGAAAGTCCCTATGGGGTGTTGGGCAAGGCAGTTGCATGCAAAAGAATATTTTCAGTTAAATGTGTGGCACCTATTCCTTGCCCCATGGCTTGTTAGAGGAGACTGTGAGGGGACCACGGCTCCTTATCGAGTTGAGAATTTGCTCTGACCCCAGGGCTGCCTCTTTTATTTATCTAATCATAGTAGAGGAGGGAGGGGGTGGGAGGATGGGGGAGGGTGAAGAGGAATGGCCCTCAGATTCCATTCAAAAAATTTGGGTTCTTGAACCAGCTGTTTAACTTTGGAGGATGTCGTCAAAGATAAACTGCCTGTGGTCTATCTGATTGGGGACTGCTTTACTGTAAACAAGGCAGACTAGACTATTAACACCAATTAGAGTCTGCCGTCAGTGGGAACAGTTAGAAAAGAGGGTGTACTGGAGTTGGTGAAGACATGTAGAAAAGGGAAAGACAGTTTTTACTTTAGTTAAAATGGATGCCCTTCTCTCCCTCTCATTCTTTTCCTTTCTGCCCCGTCCTAATCTTACATCTCCCTGTGCCATCTGCTGCTCCCCTCAGAGACATCATGATTCCTGGTAATCGAATGCTGATGGTCATTTTAATATGCCAAGTCCTGCTGGGAGAGAGCAACCATGCTAGTCTGATACCAGAAGAAGGGAAAAAGAAAGTACCGGGCCTGCAGGGTCGTTCGGCGGCTCAGAGCCATGAACTGCTGCGGGACTTTGAGGCCACGCTGCTGCACATGTTTGGCCTCAAGAGGCGGCCGCGGCCCAGCCGCTCGGCCACTGTGCCTCGCTACCTGCTGGACCTCTACCGGCTACAGTCGGGGGAGGCTGAGGAGGCCGGAGCGCATGACATCGCTTTTGAGTACCCAGAGAGGTTAGCCAGCCGGGCCAACACTGTAAGGGGCTTCCACCATGAAGGTAAGGGGAAAAATTAAGGATTTTGGCACCATATGTAGTAGGGGGAAATTAAAAAGCACAAAATATAAAGGCATGAATCACCAGTAGGAGGAGAGATGATAAATGCATTAGCACAAAACATTACACCATATTCAAGTTCATTGTTGCCAGGCATTCCAATAATTTTGGTAGTAATGTATTTCATTAGCATTGGTGGAGGACTGCTAAGTATTCAAGGTAAAAAAAATAAATAATTTCCTACAATTTCCTTCATCTAACATGATTGTGAGGCAGCTCCACCCATCTCACCATAACCAAGGAATCTAAGGATGTGGTCACCAAACACTGTCTACAGAGGGGCAAACAATCTGCTAGAAAAGCTCTCAAGAGCCTCATTTGACAAAACTCTGCATGTTTGGTTAGCAGCTGAAGGAAAAGCATACCTTCATATTACAGACTTACACTTCTCACCCCACCCAGCAGAACATGGCTTAAAAAAGCACAGTCTTGGCCTGAAATTGGAGTGTGCTCCTCTCTCATGACTCCAGTTTATATGGAGGGCTCTTTTAGAAGGACCTTCCTCAACGTGTAATTATCTTTAATGCTACTCTGCACGCTTCTAAATAAAGCCCCTACTGCCAACAATGTGGGTGCTGAGAGCAGACACTGCAGCTCTCTGAAGAGATGGAAAAACAGTCTCAGAAGCTGGTGTGATAGAAAGACTGGAACGTTAGAAGGGTTGCTGTTTATTGTGACTTGGGTCTGCTTAGTTTTAGCGACAAATGCAGAGGTTTCAATTACTCCAGGGTGACTGATCTGTTAAATGTAAGATGATGTTGGGAAACATGTCGGATAAGTGCTTGAAAACAATCTTTAGCAGAGAGGCAGAGCTGATGTACCAGACTTAGCAAGTTAGTAAGTAATCTTGCAGCATGGTGAGCTGAGAAAAACCGGGGAGCTTTAGGGCTACAGAACATGTCCGCCCTTAGGGGGAGGAGTGAGGAAGGAGGGATGAGTCAGCCTTAATGGGGCTCATCAAACACACTGCTAGTGGTAGCAAACAGCAACATGCACTTACACAGCAACGTACCAAGTCTAGTCAGGAAGAAAGAGCGCTCCAGCTGGTGGAGGAACTTCTGCCCGTGATGCAATGTGTGTGTGCACGCACAACTGTGTGTGTGTATTGGTTTCTACTGCTCTCTACAGGCATTTACCCTCCTTCTCCTTTGCTAAACTATGTTAATAATACGTTTTGAGTGGGAGTGCTCGCTTTCATGGTAGCACCATTGTGCAATGGTGTGATTCAGCTGACTGATCTGTCCAAAACACAGTGAGGTATTACAATCTGCAGCAGATGTACAGTTAGGTGAGGAGAAGTGTTTACAGGCTAGGTAAACCGTGTAACCATTCATCTTGAATTCACCAAGAAAGATGTGTTTTCTAGTGGCTGCGCGTAACAGGTGACATATCCCTGATTTTGATTAATTTCAAATGATATTGTGAATTCAACTATTAAGCAGACAGTACAGAGTACATGAGAAGGTGTATGCGTGCATAATAATTCAAATTTTGAATAAGCTTTAATTGAGGATTTGAATACGTTGCATTCCATCGCAAAACTACTGGTTCTACTGTATTGTTTGACTGCTTAATGATTATTCATGATGAAAATGATAAACGTCTTAAGTGAACAAACTGCAGAGCTAATCAAAAACACAGCAGGTTTTAATAATGAGAACCACCTGGGCAAGATTAGGGTCTGGGTGTGAAATAACAGGGGTGGATTGAGCAGGAAAATAGTAGACACAACATTCCTTTCCCCACCAATAGTGATCTTGCCAGAAATCTGCAGACTGAGCGTGGAACAGGGAGCCTCCACTGTGTTTATACTGTAGCTGTGGTACGTTAATCACCACCCTCCTTTTAACGCATGTTTCAGCAATGTGCTCAGAGAAAGGCATTGAGAGAAGAGCTGGATAATCCTTATAGATAGGTAAGAAAGTGTGGATGATCTTTCGATGATATTCGTGGATACCCCAAGAGGCCTTGAAAAGCGTGCATGTACATTATTTTGTGTCAATTAAGCCACGTAAGCGTGATGATAGCACAGCTCGGCAAAGTTGTGAGTTTGTTTTCTACACATTGCACAATTTGATATTCCAAGTTCTTACCATTAAGGAATTATGCAGCAAATCAAACTGCCCACATTTCTCCTTTTTCTTGTTGTCAGAGCACATGGAGAGGGTGCATGAGATAGATGATGGAGAAACCTCATCCCTTCGCTTCCTGTTCAACCTAACAAGCATTCCAGAGGACGAGCTGCTCTCTTCCGCCGAACTGAGGCTCTACCGTCATCAGATTGATGAGGCCATCGCTGACACCCTCTCCGATGACCAGGGGCTTCACCGGATAAATGTGTACGAGGTGCTGAAGCCCCCACGGCCAGGGCAGCTAATCATGCAGCTCTTGGATACGCGGCTTGTGCGCCACAACATGTCACGCTGGGAGAGCTTTGACGTGAGCCCTGCAGTGCTGCGCTGGACTCAAGAGCGTCTCCCAAATTATGGGTTGGCTGTGGAGGTTCTGCACCTCAACCAGACACCACGCCACCAGGGCCGACATGTTCGCGTCAGCCGGTCACTACACCAAGAGCCTGGGGAGGACTGGGAGCAGCTACGCCCCCTCCTGGTTACCTTTGGCCATGACGGGAAGGGTCACCCGCTGACCCGCAGGACCAAGCGCAGCCCCAAGCAGCGGGGCCGTAAACGCAACCGCAACTGCCGGCGCCATGCACTGTATGTGGACTTCAGTGATGTAGGCTGGAATGACTGGATAGTGGCGCCCCCTGGTTACCAGGCCTATTACTGCCAAGGGGAATGTCCCTTTCCTCTGGCGGATCATCTGAACTCAACCAACCATGCCATTGTTCAGACACTGGTGAACTCTGTTAACAACAACATTCCCAAGGCCTGCTGTGTGCCAACAGAGCTCAGCGCCATCTCCATGCTCTACTTAGACGAACATGACAAGGTGGTCCTTAAAAACTACCAGGAAATGGTAGTGGAGGGCTGCGGCTGCCGCTAACACACAGACTAACTAGAACGTGGACTTCGACTGGCCACTTGAAAAAACGAACATTGACGCTAAAACAAATCAGAAGGTCTTTACTCCCAAAAATGTTCACTTGGACCCTTATTTATAACTTTTATGTTGAGGTGTATGTTTGTCTCACTTTTTTTGTTTCTTTGACAATACGATCATATATTTTGACAAAATATATATATTTATATCTACATATTAAAAATAAATTGAGTCCTTATTTTAAACATAAAAGCTCTACAACTTGTCATAATGTACATTAGATTGTATAAGTGTTTTTTATTGAGAAAATAGTAAAAACAATCTAAAAAGTTTATTTACTGGTAATATTTATTGCTTTCATTTTATATACATTTTGGAGAAAAAAATAAAAACATGAATTGCTTCCAATGAGACATTCAAGCAGATCACAAGATGAACCCTTTATGTGTGTGTATTTCCGTAAATTAGAGCACTGCGAGAATTTGCTGCAACACTGATTTTTCTAAGGAATCAGTTGAAATAATCAGAAATGTACAGTGATTTTAATTAACCTGATTACATTAATATTAAGCTGATTTTAACAAGCCTCTTAAAACCAAATCCATGTTACCTTGTAAAATATATAATAACAATCTACTATAAGGGGGTTGTAAAAATAAAAGTTGACAGTAATCATCCATTACTGTTTTAACATGAATTTGGATTAAATTCTAAGCCTGATACTTCCTAATCCTGATAGCCTTTCCACTGTGTTCAATTTACTTTTTAGCTAAAGAAAGATTAAAGCAGAGAAATCTTTCTGATGCTCTGTCTTTCCCAAATAAAAATTGTTTGGTTTATTATCCGGCATCTTACCAGTTTTGAATGATTACACACTACATCAAAGAAAAACAGAAGACAAATACTGGACATTTTCATTCTGCAGTTCTACATTGTCTCAATTTTCATCCTAT
This sequence comes from Micropterus dolomieu, assembly GCF_021292245.1. Classification (NCBI taxonomy): domain Eukaryota; kingdom Metazoa; phylum Chordata; class Actinopteri; order Centrarchiformes; family Centrarchidae; genus Micropterus; species Micropterus dolomieu. The sequence continues at coordinate 11,545,208 of NC_060160.1, read as the reverse complement.
TTTCAGTGACAGAAACTGTTACAGAAATGGTATGCCATTTCAAAGCTAGTGGGCCTTTGGGTTAGGGCCTTATTGTTCTCAAATTTCACTTTTATGTCAATTAGGCTAACATGTGGTGGTTGAACACTCACTAATCCAATTGCAGTCAGGGCGGGTTGTTGAGCCTGACTGTGAGTGAGTGATTCTATTGTTCTTGACGTCCCCACATTGGGGGCATGATTGTGGCCGATGTGTCCTGCCCTGATACAAGGCGGCTGAGTCCTCAGAAGAATCAAAGGTTAGACGCTCTGTCTCCTGCCTTTGTCTTCAGTGGCTCATGCCGGCAGAGCAAAGACGCCTGTCTCCAACCTGTGCCCCATCACACAATGGGCTTCTACATCACTTATTTACAAGCTGACGGCTGGCCCAAATTATATGATAATGTTCAGAGATGGCTGTGCTTTGTTTCACATAGCGTGCCCTGTACACCATCATGTCTGAGTGCAAATATAAATTATTATAAGGCTGGACAGTATAATCAGCATTTAAGGGATTTAAAAAAAACACACTTTAATGTGCAGTTTCTATGTAATTTCAGGTTCACAGGTTATTGGTGTCAATGAGTGGACAAAGATAGAAAGCTCTATGTTTTTTACTTGAAATATTTCTTGACTGGAATGTTACAACATTAGGTGATTTCTTTTAATTACAAGTCAGGTTTTCTACTTGAGCATGTGCCGGCCCTCAGGCCCTCTAATGGCCACTGGGCTTCTCTTTGATGCCTGCATATCAGCGTCAAAAACGAGGGAGACAGAGAAGAATTTCATTTTGAAGTGGCTGACGGCAGAGGAGAAGGGGCTGAGGGTGGGAGGTACATATGTCTGTGTTTGGCAAGAAGGGGAGGGGGGATGTCTTTTCAGCAGCTTGACAGTGCAATTACAACATTTCAACTGATGTCCCCCCTGAAGTTGAGATAACATCGGCCAGTTATGGTAATTGCCTTGCCTGTTCATTATCCCACTACCCTACACAAAGAGAGGATGCATGTTTATTAAAAGGCCCAGAGAGAGACGTTTATATAAGCTCAGCACGCCCATTGAGCCTACTATTTAGTCTACCAGCCAGCCAACCTTGAGTCGAGCCCTTAAAGTTTGTGTTTGGAGGCGGACAAGCTCAAATGTCCAGTAGCATCATGCATCAAGTCCCAAATGCTTCACTGAGTGTCATAAGCCACGTGATTCTTAAGAACTTCAGGAGATAAATAGATAAATGTAAGAGCGAGTGTGTGTGAATGGAGGTTGGGGTCAATTAAAGAATGAGTCCTTAAAAACAGATTGAGGGCTTTGTCATTCCTATGTTACGTGCCACTCAGTCTCCTGTAAGTGCCCATTCTCACGCAGTTACAGGTGAGTCATTATGCAGCAGGTCTATTGACACTGCTCGACTAATTGACTGGGTAAAGTCTTCAAAAAGCTTTTTATTTGGACGTTCCACCATAAAAGCAGAGTGTTTAAGGACAGTAAACTTCCCCGCAGGAACAAAGGAAGATGATCCTCACTTGCATTGCCTTATTTGAGTGGGTGCACTCCATACTTCTATCGCTGAAATCTTCCTTTTTTCCCCCCTCAGAGTTACCAGATGTTAGAGATCTGAATGTGTATGTGAGTGTGTCCATAAATCCAGCGTGCGGGTAAGTCATGTGACACAAAAACCCATTAGAAACTTTACCTATGAAAATTAGATTTTTGTGTGTCAGTAAAGTTAAGGGGATAGTTCAGTTTTTGACACAAGGTGACTGTAAATCCTGTGTTCAGAGTTAGAGCCCGGTGTTGTAGCCTATAGCTGCACGTTCTGTGTTAATCAGCTCATTGGTAGTGTGAAATGCAACTGGGCAAAAAAAGGAGTTCCAACTTTCGGAGATACCGGACACAAAAATTAAACAGCACAAAGAAAATAAAGTCTCATTGCTCATTGTGTCATATGTATCTTTTGGTCAGTAAGTCCACACTATTCCTTTAATGTTTTGTGTGAACTAATGCTACATGACTTTTCGGTCTCTCCTTTAGGTCTTGTCTTTCACACTTTCGTGTTTCTAACGATGACAACCAGGGTACACAAGTTGGCAGTTTTGTACTTTGACTGAGGCCGTGTCTACTATGACTATAGCTACTGTTTTCATTATCAATTAATCTGTCCATCATTTTTTCAATTAATCGTTTATTAAATTAATGTAAAAATCAAAAGCTCTGAAAGCACAAGGTGATATCTTCTTGTTTTACTGATCAACTGCCCAACACTCAAACATATTCAATTTACAATAATATAAAACAGGCACAAACAACAAATATTAGAGATGCTGGACACAGCAGATATCAATATATATGTAATACTATATTAATAATTACTCAACTAATTATTCCAGCTGTAATTCAAATACATTTGGAAAGGTCTCTTTTTCTCTCCAGTTTGGCCTTCCTCTCATATTAAACCATAACATTCTTTAAATGTTGAACATGGAGCTGGAAAATCCTTTTGTGAGTGTCTAAATTGTAAAACAGCTATCTCATGTTGTAGTGTTATACCCACAGAATATGTTCCAAAGAAGACTGTCCAGACCGAGGTCTTGGGATTACCCTGGGTAGCTGGGGCATGTTTCTGCAAACTCCTACTGACCTTGAAATGTTCAAATATAATTTTCAAATGCAGTGAGCACCACAAAGAAAATTCTGCTCACCTCCATCATATTAGGGTGTTGGCAGGGATAGATACCATGAGATAAACATAGTTTTTTGTGGTTTGGGTGAACTGACCCTTAAAGAAAAACAATACAGCAGTGATACAAGAACAAGTGTTTATGGACCATGTGTTGGGGACAGGATGCGTCACTCTGTGCCAGACTGGAAAGAGTTAGTCGATCCTCTCTTGTTCAGCTCTCTCTGTTTGGTAGAGAATCCGGAGGGGCTATTGTGATGATAGCTCATGTCATTGTTGCTTGAGGTCACGGCCTCTTGTTTCACTCTCCCACTCATACTTCCACACACATGCATAGACACACACACACACACACACACACACACACACACACACACACACACACACAAACACACACGTTCTTATACTCTTTTCAGGGTATATCATTTTTACACAAAGACACGCACACACACATTCACGCACAGGTCTGAAACCTTAGACCCTTCCCGCTGTCCATCTGTAGGGGTTATCTGTGTGACACCTCCTCTCACCCCTGTCTGTGACTCATCTCCACTCATCACGCACACCTCAGCGCTAGCACATGGCAGCCGGGACACTCCACGGTGCATTTAAGGGGATAAGGCTGTCATCGATGGAACACTTTGACCTAAGGGTCACAAGCAAAAATGCCTGCACATACACACATACACACATGGTGTGTACAGTGTAGATAGTAACAGGTAATAGTAGAGAAGGTTCAGACACAGGTGATCACAAAAGCAAGTGCATTGCTTCAGCGCTGAAACACTTAGCTGACAAAAAACAATTTTACAGTCATTTTAATGAGTTATTAAAACCCCTTTACAATCATCTGCCTCAGTATATATTATTTGGGATGGCATCTGGATGGCATTTTAAGACCCCAAATGCAGAAACTGATGACGTACTTTGTAGCAGCAGCGCAAGTAAAACAGAACAGCAAAATAAAAGGCGAGAGAAAAACATTTTTGACCATGTTTGTGCCTCTGTAAGTTTGCTTCAGTATCACTCATAGTAATTCTGATTAATTTTGATGGTGACTCCATTCGATTAAAAAATTGGAGGAGACCAGGACAGTGACTGTAATGAAAAGGGCTTGAGAACAGAAACCATCTAAGGTTGGCAGTTAGGTTGTTTTAGGGGTTGTGCACAAAAAGGCTCTGTTTGTCGGCGTTATTGTGCGTCATTTATCAAGCAAAAATGGCAGACATTTGCTACAGTCAGCTGAATAGAATATAGTTTGTTTGTGGGCTGTAAGTCGGACAAAAGGTGCAATTATCTGAACATGTCTGAAGATTTTGTTATGGGCATTGTATAGCTAAATGATTAAATGATAAGGTGAAATAATAATCAACAGATTAATCAATAATGACAGTAATTGTTAGATGCAGCTCTACATTGTTTCTTTAGGTGACCTTTTTTACATTAAGGACAAAGAAAACACTGTTGTTGCTAGTTAAAAGACATAAACTAAAAACACTGTGATTTTGATTGACAGCTAGTTCACTCCAAGCCTTCATTAACTCAAAGTGTGTGTGTGTGTGTGTGTGTGTGTGTGTGTGTGTGTGTGTGTGTGTGTGTGTGTGTGTGTGTGTGTGTGCATGCATTCCTTCACATGCACACTAAAGTACGTGTTACAAATCTGCAGTTGCTCGCTCCGTTCAGGCAGTTAGCTCCTCTGGTGTCTGTCAGTGGTGTTAGAAGAAAAACAATGAAGGCCTCTCAAAGAAAGCTTAATAACAGTAATTGCTGCCTGAGTGATTAGAAAGAGTATCAGATATTTCCATCTTGACAACTGTTCCCAAACAAAGCGCACAGAGACAGAGAATTGGGGGCATAGAATGTGTGTGTGTGTGTGTGTGTGTGTGTGTAGTGGGGGTTACACACTCACTGCATGATTAAACCCCCTCGACACTTGTTTCGCTCACCAAGCCACCCCGACTGGGAAAGGATCGCAGTGGAAATTTCCACTTGTCGAAGAAACAACCTGCGGGTTTAAAATTTGGTGTCAAGTGCCAGTGTCGCTGTGTGGACGGAATGCTTCTTTTGTGGGCGAGTCTCTGGTGTAATTTCGGGCAGGGCAGGGTGTCCCTGCAGTAGGCCTTTCTTCCTCGGGCCCTGTGCAGTTTCATTAGATACGGCTAATGAAAAGATGGCTGCTGGACAGCCCGGCCCCCCGATGCTCCTCTGGCCTGTATTTAGAGCCCCCGCCTCGCATCTCCTACTGAACAGGTGTGCTGGCTGGCCCTCCAGTACTACACCCACTCGCTGAAAACACTTTTCATCCTCATCTCTTTAACAGGCCACGGAGAGTTCATTTTACAACATTATTTTCATTTAAAGCAACTTGTTAATTTCCATTATTTTGTTTTTCTTTTTATAACTTTAGTTTTTATTATGTAAACACAAAAGTAGGTACCTCCTTCTGTTTCCTGTTAGAATAAAGGTACTTATTTACTATTCATACTGAAACCACAAGGTCTGAACCAAGAATATAAAATAAAACATAAATGTATTTATATTTCTTTGTGGCACATCTTTTTGTTGATACGCTTGATTTCCTGGTGTAATGTATGATCTATTAACATTTCTTTTCATGTAGCTTGCAATTGTCTTTTTGAAATATTTTTGAAATTTTTGCCATTTCTGATGTATTACTTTCTTTGTAGTCATATTCTGAATTAGTTTTCATTGTATATTACTTGGAGTGTTAATCATTTTTAGATGTTTATCACTCTGGGCTGGTTGGATGGTTAACCACATCAGCCTATTGGTATAAATATGGATGTGGTAACTATTTCTAAACCTGATGAAGATCCAAGTGGGATCAAAACGTGATCTATTTAAAAAAAAGTGTGGTTTTGGAGTATAACCACATTTCCACAAAACAGCATTCATATACACAATCCACTCCAATATACAAATTTGAGAAAGAAGTTGAAATATATGGATGTAGCAGCCATTTCAAAAATTCTTCTTTCATATGAATGTTCATTGCCCTGCACACAGTTTGTTTTCTTGCGGCTAGTAAAAACAAGTGGTAAAATAAAGTGTCACATATTCTTCTCACATCCTTGTCTTTATTTACACATATGGCAGGAAATTAAAGACAGTGAATAAAGTGAGTATCCCTCATTTAACAATCTCCACCACTCTGAAGCCTCTGGCAAACTGACGTTGTAAAAAGTCTCCTGTAATTAGACAAAGCTGTTTATGTACAACTGTTCCTTCTCATTGCCCCATTCGCTTCCCTATGAAACACTAATTTGCCTTTCAGCGTAATAATAGTTGATATACAGTATGGTGTCATCTGGTGACAGCTCATTGTTTTGCTCTGGTTAGTTACAGAAGCATATTTCAGCTAGTGGCAACTTCTCCCTTTTCAGGTGCATAAATATCTCAGAAGAGAACTGGTATTTGGCATGGAGTGCGGCCGAAGTTAGATCTCAGTGTTTATTTGCTAACAGACTACCCCTGTGTTCATCTGCTGGCCCTTTGTGTGGCTCCCTGAGAGGCAGGTGGATTGTGCCTCTGGCTTGCGAGCTACAGTTTGAAAGCAACAACGTGAAACCGGAGCTGTAACACGACCCTGAGGCAATTAGGCCCACAATGAGGACGTTTTTTTCCGCATTCACTCCTTTTGTGTTGCTAAATACTATTTAAGCACAAATAAAATGAGGAACCTTGGGGTGCTTTGGCAGAGACGCTGAGGAAAATGTCCAAGGTAGCAAATCAGCAACAGATTACGCTTTTTGTGCCTGAGCAATGGCTGCTTGTTGTACACAAGTTGTGGGAGTTGCTCCAATGCATGTCTCTCCTTTGAAGTTGCCCTACCTTTTTTGTTCTGCATTTTTTTAAGTGTGTGTATACACAGGGAGGGGATGTGGGTGGGGTGGATGGGATTGGAGGATGCAAGACTAATGGAGTCCATTTGGGGGGAGTTTTAGCACTGCAGACCCTTTCCCATGTCCACAAACAGACTGTGGAAGCGGGAAAGGTGCAAGGAGCGCTGGAAGAGAGAGAGACCCTGCAGCTCCATCCCTCCTCCTTCTCTCCCTCCTCTCTTCCGTTGCTATATAGCCTTCTCTGAATGGAGTGTGTCTACCGGATCTGCCCAGGATGAAATGTCATATCTTAGACTGATCCTTATCTCTTAATCGCTTCCTTTGTCTCCCATGATTCCCCAGACCCTCCCTGACTTCCCTCCTCGGACACAGCCCTTTGATGTGTCAGCCACGGTTAGGGATGCTGGGGGTGGGATATTTGTGGTGTGTGCATGTGTGTGTGTGTCGTTGTGTTTTAAAGTGGCGGTCTGGTTCTGCTCTGAGCTAACAAGAGCCCCAGAGGTTATCTAGATTCGATGTTGGAGGAGACTACTGGAAATGGTTGGTGCTTTGCGTCTCTTGTGGCTTTGCAAAGTTAGATGCAAAGAGATGGTGTGTGTCATTGCGTGTAAATGTGTGTATGTTCCTGGGTATCTACAAATGTGTGGAGGGCAGGAGTAATGTGTAACATGGACAGTAATGTGTTCCTGTGTGTGTGTTTATGCATTTGTATGGCTCTATTTGGGGTAAAACCCTAAGCTGATGACACATCAGCCTCACAAACTTTCTCTAGGGCCACAAGCAGACATTTGCATGGGTCACAGACAGTCAAACGTAAAACAAATGCTTGAAAGATCAAAGAAATTGTATAAAAAGTATGGAAACTAACAAAACAGGAATACAGAGTAATTCAAAAAGCCCCTGGATATCACAGACTAATTTTTACAATTGAGTCTCGGAAAGCAGGGAAGTTACCTATAACAGGTCATTTGCATCCTGCCTAAAATAAGATTTCCTACTCTAACCACTTATTTCACATCTTTTTTAGCCATGCTAGTTGCATGGCTCCATGGACAGCAAGGTCAGGCAGTCTGTCAACCACTTTTGTCCAGACTGACATATCTCAACAACTATTGTAGAGATTTCCATGAATTAGATACAGACAAATGGTCCCCAGATGATGAATACTGTCTCACGATACTGAGTTTGGTGATCCCCTGACTTTTTCCCCCTGGTTTTTGTGAAATGTCTCAACTTAACTATTGGATGGATTGCCATGAATTTGGTACAGGTGTTTGGTGATACTTTCACTTTTCATTTAGCGCAATCAGATCAAAACATTTATTTGTCCAATAATTTGTTTTGTGTGATTAGTGCTAATTAAGTGTTAAGATGCTAACATGTTAAGCTAAGATGGTGAACATGGGCAGCATTATACATGCTAAACTTCAACATGTTGCTGGCATTGGGATTTAGCTCAAATCACTGCTGTGCCTAAGCAATATAGTTATGTTTGTGTAATTCAGAGATGGGCATTTGTACACAGGCATGCATAAATGGATGTAATTGAATTAGCAACATATAGAACATTACTGAGAATAGGGCAGCCCCCTAATAGTTGACTAAACCGTAATGAAGAGTCTTAGTCAACAAACATTTCATTAATCCGGTAGTCACAGAAAAAAAAAATTGGGAACTGCGCTTTGTCACTGGGAGGAAATTAAAGGGAACTGTTGCAACACAGATATTTTCTCACTTACTAGGACAGCAGCGTCAAGCAGGAGAAGAGCGAGCATGCAGCTAGTTAATTTGTAAAGGGCAGCCCTAACTGAGATACTGTGAACGTTTCCACAACCGCAAAGATGTTCCTCAGTCCATTTGGCTAAACATAAGACATACATCTTACACAGAATGTGTCAAAAAAATGTGTCTCCAGATAAGCTTATTTTAACATTATAAAGTTTCAGAAAACATATTGCACAGAATGTGTCAAAAAAATGTGTCTCCAGATAAGCTTATTTTAACATTATAAGGTTTCAGAAAACATATCCGGACAGATCATTGTTATCTTTTGCCATTGTTAGCATTAGCTTTGAGCTAACACCACTGCTGTTCTTGTTGTAATGTCAGATATGTTGGCTAGGCTCATTAATTTCCAAATAGTTCTTCACTGTATATTTGATTTCACTGGGCAAGCAGGAATTTTAGACTTAGAAAAATATTGTGCAGTTCCCTCAGGCCCTGGACATAGTGTACTCGCTGAAGTTTCCATATTTATATGCAGGTTTAAATAATTAAACAAAAGAGAAGATAGGGTGGCCTGTGGTCTAATCTAACACACAACAGAGCCAATATTGTTAACTTCCCTACCTCCTGTTGATCCAGTATCCACTGCTCTAATGAACTTTCTATGTTTATCTGCAGGTTTGAATAATTCCACAAAGACAGCTAAAGTGACCGTTGACAGTTTAACTCAGTGTTTGGCCCAATTCACTAAAATTATTGTTGAAAGTGCAGCTTTAACTTGAAAACATAAGTTAAGCTGAATTCAAAATTTATTTTTATTCATTTTGAAATTGTGTGTTCTGTAAAAAACATTTCAGGCACATTCTGTTGTTATCACACTGATGTAGAATAAAATAATAGCAGCTAATGCAGCTGAGGTAGACATGTGTTCTGCAACTGCACAGTGCAACAGAGCAGTATATGGAGTAGAAGACAAGAGTGAATAGAGGCATCAAAACTAGCAAAAGGAGGGAAATGGATTGTACAGAACAGTACTTATAAATAGTTCCGATAAAACAAAATGTATGCACAACTTGCAGCTGAGTCCTTTGATATTTTATATAGCTATGGATATATAAAATATCCATAGCTTTGATATTTTATATATGCAGTCATAGAAACTTACTTGTTTACAGGAAGATTTGTCACTTTTGGGATATTATTGCACTCCTTAAGATACTTTTTATGCTGGCAAGGGAGACACGTATCTTATTCTACTTCTACATTTTAGTTGGTCAGTGTAATGGAATCAGGTAACAGAACCAAGATTAAATGTAAATACAACAGGAATGGAACGAAATAGAAAGACAAGGCTGAGGGAGTACAGCCAAACCTTTTGGGTTTCATCTGGGGTGGCTGGAGGATGGCTGCATCAGGATTGTCAAAAATGTGCTGCTTCTGCTTTCCCAAATATCCAGTGGGAAGGTGTATGTGTGTGTTATTAGTGTGTGAATGTGTGTGTGTGTGTGTGTGTGTGTGTGTGTGTGTGTGTGTGTGTGTGTGTGTGTGTATGAGAGAGAGGGAGCAAGAGAGCAAAAGAAACTGGCCGTGAGAAAAAGAAGAAGACAAAGACAGGGAGAGCTTGTTTGAAAAGGCTCGTATCTTCCGACCCATCTATGAGCAGATATATGCTGTTATATCTATAAACGTATGACTGTGTATGAGTGGAAAATCTACACGTGTATCCTATCACAGCTCATTATTGTCTGGTTGGCTCATTTTGCCGATCCAGCATCCGGAGGCTCATTCTTCGTTCCCTAAAGGAATCTCGGGCTGAAGCCAGGGGTGATGGGGGCACATTGTCTGCACCCTCTGGTGGCAGGACGCAACAGCACAACCTGCCCCTGTGTGTGTCTGTGTGTATCTGTGTGTGTGCACAAAGGGTGTTTGTGCATCTATGTGTTAATCTGGAGTCAGTAAAAGAACGTGCTTCCTCAGGTGAGAGCACAATACTGTGTGTTTGTGTGGGGAGGCCACCCAGCATCAGCTGCATATCCTGACAAAGATAGGAGACCTGGCTTACAATTAGAGGTTTTTGCTTCAGCCAAAAGCAACATTGTTCATTTCAGTGAAAGAGCGGGGCCCTCACTGGTTCCTGAGCCACCTGGAGATGAAGGAGGGCGGAGGCCAGTGGAAAGTAGAGAGAAGAATAACAGCATTAGTGTCAGAAAGAAAATGTCACCATAAGAACAGATTCATCAACATGCAGTGGTAAGGCTATTATTATCGTCTCGTATGCAGCCTGGCGTTTTCAAACCCTGGGTGAATTTTCAAAAAACGGACCAGCATTGTTTCAGGCACTGGTGCATCTGTGTGTATTTGCACATCCAAGCTAGTGTAGAGAGAAAATAAGCCAGCACTTTCCCCCAGATTTAGGTCTAAGCTTGAATAAACTCTGACACTCCCTCCTTTGCGAGTGATTGTCAAGCAGTGGTGTAGTCTACGTGATACGCAGGTATACTAGTGATGGGAAAAGTCACTGAAAGACTCGAGTCACCAAATCTCATTCATTAAAATGAACTAATGTTTTTTGTGTCATTTTGTTCATTTTCGTTCATTTTAACTAGGCTGGTTATTGCGGAGCTGCAGCCTTCTGGTGGGCAATTTTTAAAAAAACTGCGCAGTTCTCAAACACAGAAGGCTGCCTGGCTTGCTCTAATTGAAGTATAATGCACAAATTCACCTCTTGATCTTTCTCTATCATGGTTCTATAAAGCCCCATGGAGCCACAACCAAATTCAAACCATTTAAAAACCACAGAAATATGTTGTCAATATTCAATTAGGCCACTACTCCGGCTAAATCCGTCCATTTTCACAATCTTCCTAAGTATACAACCAGACCAGCCATATATATATGTGTGTATATATATATATATATATATATATATATATAATTATAATTACTATTACTATATCTCTAAAGTGCTCATTCATACAGTAGCCTAACGCCTATCCATGAGTAAAATCTATATATTAACATCAGATTTACAGGGATATTGAAGTAATTGACAAACTGGATGAATAAAACACACTCTTATTAAAATTTAACAAATTTAATAATAATCTCAAACACTGCAGGTTGTTCACCAGTGAGGAGCGGGGAAACAACAGCATGGCTCTGTCGATAAATAAAAACTAAAGGTTAAGTTGCGTTCTCTGGCGTACCCGGATCAGCTGTAAACACATCACAGGGCTAACGCTGCTATGTGGCTGTGTTTTAATGTTTTAATGAGCCGGTCCGTTTGTTTTGGAGAGGAGACGACCTCTGTGGTAATTCAGCTCCCGGGAGAACTCTGTCAGCGCTCTGAAGTGGAGCGGACCCAGAACAACTCTCATCAGCTGTTAGCTGTAAACACTAGCAGGACTAAAGTTACGGTGCGGCTGTGTTAAAACTATAACTGCGCTGTAATAACGTTATGCTTTATTAAATGTCACAAAATTATCAAAATAGATATTAGATATATGTCAGTCCAGTGACTGTTACCTGACAACAGACTTGCCTCTCATTCCCCAGTACTGGCAGTAAGTCAGCCTGCCAAGTTAAGACAGACTCCCAGGAGGATCCATGTGAGCGCTGAACGATTAGTTCATTCCTGCTCCACAATAGCCGAGATGTCACGTGAAAAATGAACGACTCAAACCCAGAGACCTACAGTCTCCCATGAGTCCTGAACTAATCAATTCTGTTTCCTGTGCTGCCTTCTTACCACAGCCCTGTAGCCAGCTGTCACGTGACAAATGAACGACTGAAACCCAGAGAACCAGTTGAGAGTCTTGAACTAACGTTAATCAATTCTGTTTCCTGTGCTGACGGAGACCACGCACCTGCTGTGTAACGAGTGAAGACTATTCACGCACGCGTGTAAATGAACGAATTACTCACTGAGACAACCCGTTCCTCCTGAATCACATGCAAGATTAGGTCAAATGAACGAAACGTTCTTTGAACGACACAACACTAAGGTATACGCCGTATACCCACTAGGAACGGTCAAAGATTTCCGTATGCCCACTTAAAATAGCGAGATGATACGTAACAACATTTTGCAACTTTCACACGTTCATTCATAAATTCACCCCGTTTGTGTTGCGAAGCTCTCAACTGACGTTTGGGGCTTCCGTGGCCTGTGACCGGGATCTGACGTCACCTACCAAACAACAACACCAGCTGCGTGGCGGTCACTCAGCGCACGTTTTCATGTATTTCTGTGAGATCAGGTTGCTGAAGGATTTGTGAAACTACACTCTTTTAGTGTTTTCGTAAGCCTGCAGCTAAAGCTGCTGCCACTCCAGGTGACACCGCAGCTGCAGCAGGTGACACGAACATTAAAGTTACTGAAACACAGAAAACGAGCCAGATGAGGCTAATGCTGTCGTAACGTTACCTGGTGAGTGAAAATAGCATATAGGCCTATGTTATCATTATCGCTATCATTAACGGAACTGTAACAGCATTGTCGGTCTATTGTCTAGTGAGTATGAGGCTGGGAGGGAAAAATCACAGTATACTCACTAGAAAAAACTAGACTACACCACTGTTGTCAAGAGGCTGTTTGTTGCTCTTGGCATGAACGTACACAACTGTATACATTTTGCTGTGGGTGCTGGGGTATTTAAGAGTGAGATCATTAACATTTGGGCTGACCAGTTAAGGCCCGTAGCCGTGAATACTGATCATATTCTAAAGTTATCATTCTCTACTTGTGTGGAAAAGGCTTGTTCACTAGGTACTTAAATCAGAAATTGAGCAGGTGATAGACAAGCAAACAAATCAGGCAACATGCATTTGCATTGCATTTCCTAAGAAAATAAAAAGATTTCAGGCTCTATCACAAGGACCGAAACTTTGTATTCATGCTTGAATGATCAGATTTCATGGCCTGGATTTCTACTGATGTGTTGGGCTTATATGGATGATAATAATAGCTTTAATTGGTTTATTGATATGACTTTTATCTATGCAATGTTAAAAAACCTTCCAAGTTTGCCCATGATAGTGTTTAGTGATTACCCTTTTTTTGTTAGGAGTTTGTTGCTCTAAACATAACCCAAAGACTTGTAAAAGAGGGAACTGTGAAAGCACACAATTAAACATTTCAGCCAGTAATAAAAAAAGGGAAAAAGAGTCACACCAAACAAACAGCCTGTTGCCATGGTAATGGACAAAGCCCCTGCTGAGTTTGTGCATATGGGCCCTCCAGACTGTCAGAAGGAGGTATTAAAAAATGAGCTATACATAAACTAGAGGGCCACTAGAAGAATGAGCTGGAACAGTTTACAGACAGGAGTAGAAGAAGAGAATCATCTTTTTGTGTTGGTTCTAGTGTCCTGCAACAATCTGAGGAAAAGGTAGAGAAGAAGAAGAATAGCATCCTAATGAAGACCAGGCTATCCAGGCGGAGGATCTCTATTGGATACAGCGAGGGGGTTTCCAAAACACTCGCATTCATTTGTCCTTTACATTTGGGAGACATGCTGCAGTGTGTCATGGGTTCACACAAGCTCGTGCCACATGTTAGCCTTTCTGATGCTTATTGCCACGTTCCAGCAAGCCAAGATATTTTAATGATATATGAGAGAAGATGGAGCTGAAAGATGGAGGTTCTGGTTGTGGTATGATGAGTTTACTTTAAAAGGGCCAGGTAGAAAACATTGCGACAGTTTTGGTGCTGGATGGGACAGACACATGAGTAAGGCACTCCGTTTGACTGGTCAACACGTGGTGTATGTGTGTCTGTATTTTTTTGTGTGTTTTTGTGAGGCTCGCGGCCACAGCCGTGCCCGGAAAGGCTTGGAGCACAACCAGTCATTAGGAAGTCAGGCCGTCTGGAGTGCATTATGGGTTGGGTACTGTAACTCTTACAAGCACAGGCTGCTATCAAATCAGGGATGAGGGGAAGAAGGAGGGAATGAGAGACTAAGGGAGAAAGAAGGAAAAAAACATGATACCTGTGTGAGATAAAAGATACAAGTAACTTTAGTGACTTCCTTTAACTTACTTGTTTGTCATGAGGGGCAGAAGTACACATTTACAGATTTTACTGGAAAGTATTTAAATGTTAGTTTGGTAAAATTGCCCTGCTGCAGGTGCTTAAAGCAGGATTAAAGACATTTTACGACCCCTAATTGTTGTTTGGCTCAGGTCTGGTTAAAATACAGGTGACAGCTTAGAAAAAGAGAGGAAAAGAATGGAATGAATGAGGAGTTAATAGCAGAGGCAAGGAAAAAGTGCCAACATGAGATTGTTAAAGCATTTCAGCCATCCAAAAGAAGGGAGGAAGCACTGGATTGATGGATGAATGAATGGATGGACAGTGAGACAGTTCCCAGGCTGCTGCGATATTAGCCACAGCTGAAGTTTTGACTGCAGCTCTCAACAGTTTGACCAATTTTGGTGCTTCACGTCAAATTAGTGCTTACAGCCAATGGATATATATATATATATCACTCCAGACCATACAAAGAGAGTCAAACTGAAGTGAAATGTAAGGGGAAGATGAATGTAACGTACAGGCAGAAGACAGTGGGATGAAGAAAAAGAAATGAGAGAGGAGTCGACACGAGGAAGAGATACCTGAGTGGGACAGAAACATAGCTGACATAAACAAAAGTAAATATTGCAGGCTTTCTTAGCTGTTTGGTCACCATGATAATAAGGATTAGGACCTGATTTAGGAAAAATGCCTTTACAGATTAACAGTTCCTAAATCAGTGTTCCTGTCCTAACTTAAGATAGGAAAAGTGTATTACACAAGCATCCTAAACTCGTAAAATCTTAAATAAACTCTCCTAACATTAGGATAACTATTAAAGGTTCAGTGTGTAATATTTCTGAGAATCTATTGACAGAAATGCAATTTAATATCCATAACTATGTTTTCAGTGGTGTATAAAGACCTTAAATATTGAACCATTTTGTTTTTATTACCTTTAGAATGAGCCATTTTTATCTGCATAACCGCGGGCACCCCCTTCTATGGAGGTCGCTGTATTTTGTCGTCATGTTTCTACTATAGCCGACAACGAACAAACAGTGCTACAGAGCGCGTTTCTTCATCACGGCATTCTTCTTCTGCTTGTATAATTCTGGCAGTGTAGATGCTGTCACTACACTGAATACATCCATAGAAGAAGAAGGGGGAATAATAATAATAATACTAATACTACTAATAATAATAATAATATACAGTCTCTGAGTAGTCTTCAGGTTTATTAGAAGTAAAAAGACAAGTGACATTTGGACAAATGAACGAGCACACTTTGTTTTTAGCACGAGAGCCGACAGTCCGTGGATCTTTATACCATGAAGCCAGAGCAGTCGGGACAGATACAAACAAATGACGGCAATCACGGATGTTGTGGATTTTCCCAGATGGAAGGCTATAATGTGGGACAGATGTTTTCAAAGCGGTGCTTAAGTTGTCTGTTGGCCAGGTAATTAATTTAAGTTTGTCAGACTTTAGCGATGCAAATGAAAGCTGTTGTTTGATAGCTTTAGCTTGAAGCTGGCCATAATCACCGAGAGACATGACATGATTCCCCTGTCAGTGGTGTGAAATATGTAGTTGCATTAATTTCATGTCGCCTACTTATTCTCCAGCCTGTGGGTTGGCTTTGCCGGTTACATTAGCAAGACAGCTGATCAGTAACGTTAATTGGCAATAAAACCATAATGTTAGCTTAGAGCATGGCAGCATCAGCCAGCTAAACTTTTACTGCCCTGGTAGAAAAATCATGTAAGGTTAGTTGCATTGGTTTATTCTCCAGCGCTTTTTGTGGTGTAAAATATGTAGTTGGATTAATTTCATGTAGTTACTCTCTCTCCAGCACTATGTTTTGGCTTTGTATGTTACGTTGGTGAGACAATCAGCTCATCACTAATTGGCAATAAAATGGCTGGAAGCTCAGATCAGCCAGCTAAACTTTTACTGTGCTGGTAGAAAAAATATGTAGTTGGATTGTAATTTCATGTAGTTATTCTCCAGCACTCTGTTATAGCTTTGTTACGTGGACAGTGAATGCACAGTTACCTTCCTGAGACAAACAGCTGATGAATATTATTGGCAATAAGGTAACAGCAGGGAAGCTCAGATCAGCAGCTGAACATAACATTTTACTGCCCTGGTGGAAAACATATATTGCTTTTTTACTGCTAATAGTGATATGTAAGAAGACCGTGTGCCTCTCAAGTGACCAATAATAAATACTTTCCGAATTTGCATTTAAAAAAAACTTGGTTTTTGGATATTGCTTCCCCACTGTGCACACAAATGTGTAATTTGTACTTTCACATGCTAAATGCCCATTAAAAACGTTGCGCCGTTTTACCACAAGCTGAAATTATGGCTGTCAGAAAATAAATAAAATAAATAATAAAAATAATAAAAAATAAGACATTTTGGTAAGATTTGCATGCTTATCTAATTAAGCGAGGTGAGAGGAGCCTTGATCCTCACCAGCCAATGCCTTTGTAAACTTCTTGGATTATGTGGTTTATAATGGTTTGTGGTGCAGAAGCAGTGAGCTTACATTGTCCTGTCTGTCAGTGGTCATACTTGATACACTAGATGTGATAGTTTTTGAGATGTTCTTCATTTACTTTGGTATGTTAGTCCAGATGAGACAAACCCTCCCAAGTTGTAAAATACTGTATTACAGGAGAATGAGACATCATGTAGCACTTCATTTCTTGATGTTGGCTGTTCAAAAAAAAAAATGGTTTTACTGAATAATTAAGCAAATATAAAACCTGATTTCTTGACTGGCAACTCTCTACTATCTCATAGATGACATCTTTGTCCTGTCTCAGGCACCGTAGCTATACCAAGCTTTACTAGGCACTTTGTAACTTGTTTTTGAAAAGTGCTCTACAAATAAAGATTATTATTATTATTATTATTATTACTACTTGCTTGGATAGGGGAGGGGGGATGCAATTCGCAACCTTCACCTCTAGATGTCACTAAAACTTACACACTGAACATTTAAGCTGTCCTAACTTTTACTTTTCCACCATTGTATTGTTTGCTAACTCATTTAATCCACATGGCTGCTCTTTCATTACTTTTACAAAATCTACAAAATGTTAACAGGTGGAACTTATTCATTGATCCTACCGATGTGTTTGATGACAAAACACTCGTGAGTAGAAAGGCTGTAGATTACGTAACACTAGATAATGTCTCATTATATAAAACAAAGGAAAAGGCTTAATGTTGGCTAACAAAAGTATCCAAATGCAAGTCTTTCATAGGAGGAGGTCGTTGAAGAGAAGAAAATCATGAAAAACATGATAACGTTAGCTCGCAGCCTTTATTACCTTCATTATTAACTTTCCCGAGAAGACCCACAATACGGGTTTTTGCCACTGTCAGTAAGGAAGCGCCACTGGTTTTCCTCTGCTCTTTGGACACATGAGTTGCCTTTCTCTTTGTATCACTTGTCAGTGTAGGTCTACTTATTTTCTTTTTGATAGCATCAATGCTCCGCTGTATGCTATACAGGGGAGACCGTGTGTCCGTCCAATCTCTATCTTTAATCTCACGAGTTAAGCGTTGATGTGAATTTGGATTTCTTGACGGAGGTTACCAACACCTCTAAGTCATCTGTTTTGAACTTCAGTGATAGTTGTTGTTTTGGCTCCATTTTTCAGTGTGTTTCATTAAAAAAAAAAACTACCAAAAAAACAATGGTTAAAAGCTGTTAAATTCAGTGAGATGAGAAAAGTGCAAAAAGTAACAGACATAAAAGTGTTATTGGATTAAGTATTTAGGATTTCCTAACCTGAGATAAGATAGGATTAAGTAAGATAAAATAGGATTCCTAAAGTTAGTGAGGATTTGCTTCTTTAATACTAAATTGGGAAAAATCCTATCTTAGGCTCTTCCTATCTTAACTTAAGACTTAAAATAAGAACTTTCTGTAATACGGGCCCGGGTGAGTACCTCAGAATAGGTTGTAGCGATTTTAGCAGAAAGTCTTGTTCTAACATGTCTCTGAGGCTTGGCCAATATGGTTCTGTGCAAATAACAGTACTCAACAACATGATCAGTAAAGGTCTGCACAGGACTGGCCTACATGCTGGCAGTGCATTTTCTTTGTCCAGGGCTGTGGGCAGACATGCTGTAATGTGTCTATGATCAGGCATGGAGCTTGGATGGTCTTCCATAGCTTTCCATACTTGCACGCCCAAATAACTTATCGGGAATTTGGGAAAACTTTCTAAATCATAGCTTGATATGTCTTCATGACAATAAGACATTATATATAGGATAGTGATAGAAAATAATTTGCTGAAATGTAATAATACGACTTCAAACTGTGGGCTAATAGGTCATCTTGGTACAAATACTGTAGATTGTAGCAGGTGGCTGTGGCAGAAAATGTTGTGGGTGCAGGTAGTTGTGGTCTTAAAAAGCAATTGCCATGCAGATTCCTATCAAGTATGGGCAGCAGTATCTCAGTCAGTGGGGACTTGGCTTAGGAGCTAGATGGTTGCCGGTTTGAGTCCAGCACGGACCAGTCACACCAATCAAACTGATCACCGACACCAGATTTATTAGATTTTACTGCTGACTCTGTTCATGCAGTGTCCCAGTGACCAGTGAAAATGCAGTAATGGCTCTCTCCCCATTCATTCATTCAGATAGAGGCCTGGTCTTCCATCCATCGCCAACCGCTTATCCTGTGTACAGGGTCGCGGGGGACTAGAGCCAATCCCAGCTGACATCGGGCGAAAGGCGTACACCCTGGACAGGTCGCCAATCCATTGCAGGGCCACACACAGACAAACAACCACTCACGCTCACACCTAAGGACGATTTTAGAGACACCAATTAACCTAGCCTGCATGTCTTTGGATGGTGGGAGGAAGTCGGAGCACCCTGAGAGAACCCACGCGGACATGGAGAGAACATGGAAACTCCACACAGAAGGTCGGGGCAGCCGGGGTTTGTACCCACGGCCTTCCCGCTGTATGGCGACAGCGCTAACCACTGAACCACCGTGCCGACCGGGCCTGGTCTTGTTAGTCCGAAATAACTGCCCAGAGGCTTTGCCAAGATGGCTGCAGAGTGGCAGGACAATAAGGACTTTGCCGATACTGATCACTATCAGTACAAGTTTGGTAAGTATGGAAAGCCCCAAAGTGGTTGGTATCTTCAGAGGTGGTTGCCACCAAATATTTTTAAGTTCAGTAAAAGAGAAATCAATCTCTTCACAGTCAGTCTGAGTATGTATGGGAAGTGCCTTTGAGAAAACATGTCAGCAACGCCCATGCTTACTGACTCAAATATTGCAGACATATAGAGACTGTTTTTCTACAAAATAATTATGACCATATTCGTTGGTAATGTACAGAAGCAATGAGTAAGCAATATTCTGAGAAGTTCTATTTTTAGACTTTGGAAAGTGAGAAGCTCAATTTGCTGGAGGCAGAGTGGATATACACTACTGCAGACTTGTTTCAGTCTCCAGAATGAATCCATATAAAAGTCTGTCATGCTTATTTACCGAACACTAGAAGTCAATTTCCAAACACCACAGCTGGGAGGTCACAGTTCACCACCATGGTCATCCCACCAGACAAACTTTTTTCAGGCCTCGTGACCTTTATCTATTGCTCTCTGTCCACAGTGAAAATACAGCTGGGTCTGAAAAAGGCTTGTGAGTCATCGCTGTGCATCATTCAACCACAAAAATACAAACAGATTTTGTTGCTTGGTGAGTTTGGTGAGGAGGCGGTCAGTGGATTTGCAGAGTCAAACCTTTGCAGAAGGGCAACAAACTGTCAGATTTTGTGGTAGCTACTTAGTACAAAGAGTAGTCTGCTGATTTATTAGTTTAATTTTTGCATTTTGGCTCTGTGCTTATGGGACAATCAGAGCTGGAGGCTGCCATTTAAGGCATCGTCTTTGACATCTTGACTTCATCCTGGTCTTCTGCTTTTTGATTTAGTGGCAGGGGAGGAAAGGAATTGCCTGGCAAGCATCTGGCCTTCATGTTACAGCATTCGACATATTGAAACACCTGTTTTGATTTATTGTGTTTGGGTAGTTGGCAGTGGATGGATTCCAGCTCCTAACTCTTTGCACATGCACTGCCAAGAAGACACACATGTCCACAACACAACTCTGTCTAATACACTGACACACACACACACGGACAAATAAACACCAAAAATACATATTTGTAGAGCACAACACACACAGACACACATACTTCGGTTGGAGGATCAATCATGAAAGCAGACTTTCTGGAAGTCTGCGTTAATACCTCTTTTTTTCTGAGACCCCCCCCCCCCCCCCCCCCCCCCCCCCCCCCCCCCCCCCCCCCCCCGCTAAGCACATAAGAAGAAACAAGAGATGAAGAGAACAGCACAGTCTAACAGAGAAGAGTGGTGGAACAGAGAAGACCATATGTCAGTCTGCCCTGAGATCACCTTTGACATGTTCCCACCTATCAGCATGGACCTGAATCAAGACCTTTTTCTCTCAACCCAAGTGCATTAAACTCCGAGAGCAAATTCACTGCACAGCCTTTTTGGTGTTGTGACAAAGTTCCTCTTTCTGTCGGCCTGCATCTATCTATCTGGTGCATAGACTAGAGTTACAGAGGAGCAAATAGATACGCCATCTGGCAGTTGTCTGGCCTTAGCTGTCTGTGGGACATATGATGGATTCTATCGGGAAAAGACGCCAAAACACAAAATAGCTGAGGTCAGTAAGTTTAGGAAATCCCAAAAGCGGGAGAGGGCTGCAGATCTTTGTTGTTTGAATGTTGAAGAGGGTTCTCGTGCTGTGGATTTGGATGCTATACAGGTTAGTGTCTTATATCACACTTTAAATCACAAGAAGTGTCACCTTTTCTATGGTTTTTATGTATTATACTGAACCACAAACAGAAAAAACTGAATGTCTCCATCTTTCGATTCTCTTGAGAGACCAGCTGGCATCAGCTCCACCCGTTCTGGTGGTTCATGGTTGTCGTCACGTTGACGCATGTATACGCTATCCTAATTAGATGGTTGGGGGACTTAGACAAACTTTTGCTAAGGCCAGACGGGGCTCTTCCCTTTTCTTCTGTGTCACAGTATGACATCACAGTCTGGGTGTCAGGACACCCTATCATTGATATGATCGGGCAGGACATGATGTGTTTGGGGAGTGACTGAGCCAACCTCAGAGTCCTGTCACAGTCCCAGTCCACCACGCAGACCAGTCTTAGGAGGAAGTAGCCCATGTGCCAAGGAAGTGTGGGCTGTGCCACTTCAGTCCAGGAATTCTTATTGTGTTGACGTTTCAAAAGGGATGCGGCACACGGTGCGGTTCAGTCTGCAGCTGGGACAACAAAGTGATGAATGGAATGGCTAGTGAGGAAGGGATATGCCCACACACTCACCTTTTCCCTCTCTATTTCTCCCTTTACGCCCTCAGTCAATTCTCACACACACACACACACACATGCGCGTACATACACACACCGGTCTCAAATCCTGTGGTAGCCATCCAGGTGGAGAAATTTGCGAGCTGTGGGGCTCTCCACAGCCACTCTCCAGGGCCGTGGCCATAAAACAAAAGCGCTTGTAACATGAAAGAATTCCTGCAATTTACAAGAGGAAGTGGAACATCTGAGAGACGATGTTTGAATTCTCAGTGTGCTCTTCTGGGCGAAGTGTCAAAGCTGGGGAGGCTGCTGCTGGCTGATGTTTCCCTCTTCCACCACTGCCGCCACCCCCACAATTCAAACCACCCTCCATCCCGCCACCCTTATGCACTTCTTTCAATGCTAAATGTACTTCCTGTTCCCCATTACACTGCCGTGACCAGTGATACCTATGTAAAACACATCCACCCTGAGTGCAGGCACCCACCGTGCACTGCTTAGGGGCCGTCAAGGGCTTCACTTTGAACCTGGCAGCTCCAGGGAACATTCCTGCCTTGAAAGGTTTATTTGGTTATCTCTCCAAATGTCCTGAGGTGAAATATACTGTTAAGTAAACTTAGCTGATACAAACCAGTTGTAGACATGCAATAGTAAACAGATTGTCACCGCTCATGAAATGGTTGTTGCCTGCATTGGAGCAGTGTGCTGCACACTGTCTGCCTCTAACTTTAGATGGACTTTTGCCTCAAGGCAATGTGGGGTCAGAACGTGTCCAGGTTCTCTGGTTTTGGGTCTTATTATTGTCTCAGCCACGTTGTGCTTTTATGACAAGACTTGATACATATCAATTATTCACAATTCTTAAATCTTACAGAGACAAGAGGCTTTGTATTTTTAAAAGATGTGCAAAGGTACAACCATTCTTTGCAGAACGGTGTGTAGTGAGCATGTAACCTGTATGTATTTTTGCGTATGTGTGTGTTTGCAGTTTTCCAGAATTTGGTCTGCATTCATGTGGATAATTATAACTTTATGGAGATTTTTTTCCCTCCCTTCCTTAAGACCACATCTGCAGCAGAGGCAAATAGTAGAGGAAGGGTGGAGGCCAAACATTCTGGTTCTCTCTCTTTCTCCTCTCTCTGTTTCTGTCTCTCTCTTTCTCACTGTTGCCTGCCTGCCTCCTCTCTCTGTCGCGCTCTCTCGCTCTTTCTCTACCCTGCTTCCTTCTGTCGCTCATCTTCCTCCCTGGCCCGGACCACCTACATTTGGAGCCTTGGGTGGACCCAGAACCATTGCTATCAGCGCAAGTGTACTCAAACGTCCCATAATGACTTCCACTTAGAGCCAGTCCATAAACACTCTCAGATGCGCAGACACACACTCTCAGGGCTCAGGCAGACCGGCTGCATGCTTTTCTCCTCCGCAGAGGCTGCAGTCACTTAGCTAGTTTCCTTAATTCCTTTCTTAATAGGAATCTGTTTGTTTGTTTGTGCATTGGTTCAGTGCTGTTTATGTGGCTGCCTGTTTTATGATATTTAGGAAAGTCCTTCAAGCCACCCTAGGAGCTGTGCTAACCGTGTGTGTGTGTGTGTGTGTGGCAACATTCACATATTAAACTTGAAGCTTTTTACAGTAATTCATTGAGTTTTCCGGCAGTGGTTAGACCTGTGGTGAGGCTACCTCCACGAGGAGTTGCCTGTTTGAACGGCTTCATGACTTTGTACGATCCCCAAAGCTATAAGTCCCACGCCTGTGGACAATGATGTCACGCTATATTGTGTAATTATGTTTTGCTTTATGTTAAATACCATAAAACTCATGTACACTGCAAGGGTGGAGCTGACATATTCCTTTAACTCAATGAATTACCTCAAGCTAATTTAACTGCAGTGGAACACTGTGATTGGTTCAGTACAACTCTGAAAAGGATGTTGTGTGATTAAAAATGTCACTTGGTTCTATGTTATTTGTTTGTGTCCTCACAAATGTCACTTTTAATCTAAGCAAGAAGTAAATTGAAGAATGAATAGTAAAAAGAAAACATATTCTGACAGTTATGTTATTATGTGAACAGCACTTAAAAGATTATTCACTTGGGTCTTACTTTTGTAGTCTTGGCAATAGTTCCAATCGGTAATAATAATTTCTTTCCTACCACGTTAATTGCTGAGATCTGGGATTGCAGAAACATTGCGTAAAAGAAGCCAGATGGGGCAAGACACACAAGCAGTCAGAAGATCGTAAAGGTTTTAAATAAAGCCCCAGCTAAACCAAACTTGTTTGAAAGAGGAAATAAAGGTAAAATGATATTATTGCCCAAGCTGGAAAACATTAGTATAAGAGCCATAGTTAGAAAAGTAGTATTGGGATATGTGTAGTGACATAATACAATATTAATATAGCATTTGAAAATAACTTACTGTGAATGCTTAAGTAAAATTATTATGTTTCAGGAAAATTAGAGGCACTTAATATACTCATATTAACGTTGTGGTAGAGCAAAAGAGAATGGATCGTGTTAACTTGTAACTTTTCATTTTTCAAGTACCTTCATGGGTACAATGTGTAAGAATTGAGACCACCTGTCAAAATCATATTCCCAGAAAATCGGGGGCAGCATATCACATATAAGGTCATAACTGCTAACTGCCATCGGCTAGTTAGCTCCGTTAAGGCTCGTGCAGACTACGTGACTTTCAGCGTCGTCCGATGGCCGTGCTGTTAACACTACACAACTTGCGACGGGAGTCTTGAAGTCGTTGTGGCGTTCACACTACGGTGACAGGGGGTCACACACTACGCGAGCTGACAACGACTCTGTCACCTGATGCTGGTCTCCAAACCACGTTTTGTCAAGAAAACACGCGTGAAATGTGAAACGGGAAATGACACAAACCTACACATGAAACAGCTGTAGTTTGTTATTATAAAGATAGCAATAAAAAAGACAAATAATATGGGTGAAAGAATGGATTAGCACACGCAGGTAGCACGGATCGTCTGTGCTACAGAGAGAGCTGGAGGTGGGTAAAAAGTGTTTTGCGGTGAAAAGTAGCTGCCTGCTCTGCCAGCTGCCTGCTCTCATTGGCTTGATGTGGATGTCGAGTTGGCCGACTCTTCCAGATATTTGGCACACTAGATATCTGGCAGACATCGGCGATGTGTCAGAAATGTTTCGGGGAACTGTTTTGATGCCTCCTTAAGTAATTCACACATAACGATTGGCGACCGCCGATTGATCACAGCCTGACGATCACCGAGCTCGCCGACCGGCAAATCGTGCAGTGTGAACTAGGCTTAGCGGTTCTTTTAGCTGTCTGAGTCTGGAATGAACCAGAGCAAGCAATCAGGGAAAACAGTGCCAACTGCTGGCCAGGTTTCTGACTTTGTAGAAGACGAAGACAGGATGGGTTCAGTTGGGGACAGGAGAGGCATCAAGCGGGAGAGGTGCGGGAGAGGAGCGAGAGAGAGAGCGATTTTAATGAACTATCACTATAAGCAGTATTGCAACACAGGATGGGCCGGGGCTAGCTGGTTAGCATGCTAACTCAGTAGATATATCTGCAACAGAATACATAGACATCTTTGACACGACGATAGAATCAACACATCCTCGTACCTAAACAACAAAATAGATCAATAATCAGTTTTCCCAAAACAACATATGATCGTTGGAAAGAACAATGACATATATGACTGTTCCCCAAAAATACATGTATATTGGAAAGTACTATGTCGCTCTTTATACTTCGTCACGTTACTTCTTCTTTTGCTACAGTCATATGGCCACTAGAGTTCGCGGCCCAACAATAAACGTAAATATGGGCTGCTGCACAATAGACCTATACGGACGTTTTTCTGGTGAGGAGGGGCAGTCAGAACTATTACTTCTTCAGATTGTGTTAATAATGTTAGTTAAGATTTTGAATTTCAAGCTGAATTTTTTGCTATACATTACACATTGTACCTTGAAAGACCGTTAGACTTTAACTCATTATTGTTAAATACGAAGAGAAAAGAGTGCTGCTACATCACAATCAGATTACAGCCCAACGTCCTTGTCCAACTTTGACCAACTGTACTTGCCGTAGCAAGTTCCTGTGCAACAAGGAATTTTTAACCACATTTTGTGTATGCTCATATCAGTTTTACCTCCAAATAACGTGGTATATACTTATACAGAATTATAATTATACAGAAAAACTGGTGATATCCAGTTTTTTGATGTTGTCAAGACATCCAATCAAAAGTCCAAATCCAACGATGCATTCATGATGATGAAGGAACATGACACTCATTGTTCATTGTTGTAGTTCATTTGTGTGTTTTTAAAAGTTTTGGACACAGTGCTGGTCTTTCAGACTTTGTCTCTTTTTGATGCGATTTATTTGATGATAAGACAAATACAGAATACTACCAGACATATCATTTAAGGAAGTCATACATTAGCACTTAAGCTGACAAAATCTCTCATGTGATACACCATCCTGACACCTGTAGACACTAACTTGAACTTGATCGTGACAGAGGAATGTTAGAAAAGTCCAGTGACACCATCTGTATGTAGAGTTTATCTACCAGCGAGATAAACACAAATATTCACACATCATTCTACGCAACCCTACTAAACACATCACACACTCCCTGTTGAGATTAGGATGGCTATCTCCTGCCTGCTCTGACAGGATAAGAGAGCTAGGCCTTTGGAAATGACATTTTTGCCAGCAGACTGTAAAGACTGTTACGTGACAACAGAGCATCTCCTGAAGGTTGGAAAAAGAGGAGAGGAGAGAAAAGGGAAGATTGAGATCAGACTCTCAGCTGTTCTGCTCCCATCTTCTATCAGTGTTTGAGTGTTTTATATCATGTCAGAATGTGGTTTTGAAAATGTGCCACTGACATTGTGGCTCTGAAGCTGTGGAAAACAGATTTGTCTGAGGTCTTTTTGACTGTTTAGGATTCCAAAATCAAACATAACCCTGATATTCTATATAAATGACAAGCATGTGCATGTGCTCATGTCATTCACCAAAAGAAATCAAAGCCAGTAAGATAAAAACATCCAATAGCTTCTTTCATCAGGTTTGTTTAGAATTTTTCCATCTCGTGTTTATCCCTTGAGTAAAACTATGCATCTTGTTTTGCAATCAGCTTGCCTTTAATCTGTTTGGGACATTGTCTCCCTTTCTATCAGTACACAGGTGAGTTATCGCTGCAGCTCTGCATCCTGCCAAGCGTGGGTTTTCACAGCTCAGGGGCCACTATCTGGACTCGTACTGAACAGCTATTTCCACATGTGGGCTAGAGGGCGGACATTTCCACAGCTCACAAGATCAGACACGGCACTGAGCCCTGCCATGATATGCCTGCTCTAAGGTGATGTTGCAAACCTCAGGAGATTACAGATGAGTCGATTCAAGATATCAAACATGCGATGGGGCAGCAGGTGGGTGCAAAATGAAAATGAGATGATCTGCTTTGAATCAGAACATAATTTGTGTTTTAAGTAACTGAGAAAAGATGCTTTTACTTAATGCTCCGTTTCAAACTCCAAACCTGGAATTTAAAAAATCCTATGAAGACCAAACACGAGCACATAAATGTTAATCAGAGAAATGTATTTATAAGCTCAGTTGAAGTGCAGCATAAAACTGCCTGCAAAATATGTGTTTTTTAGCTGTTGGGGGAACTTTTGTTGCATGTCATCCCCCTCTTTATTTCTTTACCCATGTTCACTGCCACCCTTTACAGTCAACTGTCAAATAACATGCAAAAAGCACAAAAATAATAGGCTCAAGGGTTCATTCTTGACTTTAGAAATTAGCTTTTTTGCCTTTTATTTAGCTTTTTCTAAAGCTTTCTGCCAGATCTCTTTGCCCTCCGCAGTGTAGTGATTTTACTCATTTTCATGGAGGTGGTTTGTTGTTATCTCATGCCCTAACTGTGGAATTATACAAAGTACAAAGTAGATGTATTTATCATTTTACAGCACAAAGTTATAGTTGCCTTTTTGCTGCTCACAAAAATAAACATTACATACAAAATGATATACATTAGATGGATAAACAAGAAAAAGAAATAAAAACTATTTTATATGTGCTGAGGATGAATTACAGAGTCTCACAGAAGAAGCTGCTCTGAAGTCTGGTTGCACCACAGAGGGCAGCAGGGTGAACAAGCTGCTGTACAGCTATTTCTGAGCTTTCTTTAACAACATGGTGATGTGACATGACCATGTCAGGTTCTCTGTTATGCTAATTCCCAGGGACCTAAAACATTTCACCCTCCACCTCAGCTCCACTGATGAAGAGAGGGTTTGTAGTTGTCTGTTTGTGAGGATTTCAGATCACTGCAAATCAGTTTCATAGGGGAAATTATCTTGTATGATGAGCTGAAATCAACAAACAGCATTCTTTAGTAGGTGTTGTTTTTCTCCAGTTGTGTGAAGACTGAGTGTGGGGCAGTGAAGATGGCATCCTCTGTGGATCTGCTTTAAAAGCAAACTGGTGAGGGTGCAGGCTGACTGGATGTTGTTTTTTATGTGCTGGAGAACCAGTTTCTGAGGACGGTAGCTGTTCAGAATAGGCACTGCAGACTTTTTAGGTACAATACTAGGGCTGGGCACGTTAACGCATTAATTAACACTGACAATTATTTTATCTCACGTTAACACAGCTTTATTATAATCAAGTCCATTCCACTAACTGGCTCTGGATACACATACAGTCAAACCATGGGTCACAGGAGGGGTGGGATGTTGATCAGCCTGCAAATCACCCACCCAAACAAGCAGCGGAGGGAGGCTTCGGCAGACTATGCTGGATGCAGCGTGTGGGAGAAGAAGATAAACAAAAGCAAGACAAGCGATCAAATACCATAGCGAAGTGGATAGCTACACACTGAATGCTAGTATTTAGGAAGATGTCGGTCTCAGAAATGTCACATTAAAATCACAACGTAGTCGCTTGGCCCTGCGGGGTTGTTCCTTGCTCTGGTGATCAGAAAGGGATACAAGCGCTCCGTGAATAAAAGGCAGGCGGTCTATGGATAGTAACCATGGCAACGGCTTATGTGCGCTACACAGCTGTAGCCTATTTAAATTAAGTTAAAATTATAGGCTACATAACTGATAGGCCTTCACCTAGTTTTGCGGGGATGCTCTGCCGTGCAAATTCCCTCCTGTTGATGGACTATTTAGTAATCAGTCTCTCTTCTAATTATTTGTGCTCCGCTTCGCGTACAAAAAGTTCAACTTCGGACAAGACAGTTCAACTGTTTATGCTGCTCTCTGATTAAAAAAAAAAGTTTCTGCTGATACCTGTTCAGAGAAAACAAAAAAGAAAACAGATTTATATATGTTAACCTTTTGCTCAGAAGGTGCCTGTTATGATGTTATGATCGTGGCTCTGGACTCTAACTTGTTTTAACAAGCTAGATAAAAAGGTAAGGCCCTGGCGGTGGCAAATAGCTTTGGTTGTATATTTGATTTGATTACATTAATGTTTAAGTTGAAATTTACAAGAAATATTATATTGCTACTGTGTAAAGGGAATACTGCTGGTAAAAAGCACCTTATTTGTTTAAAGTGTTTGCAAACCACATGTTATTACACTTGTGTAAATAGCAGTACATTTAAATTAAAAGTGCGCAATACACTACTTCATTATTCATTATTTAATTTTGTTCATAATTATGCGATTAATCACAATTAATTGCAGAAAATTAGGCGATTAATCATGCTTAAAAATTGTGATCGTAACCCAGCACTAGTTAATACTAATCAATACTAATCAACTAGCTATTTGGCAAGTGCTTTTAGTACACAGTTTTACTTACTTTTTTAGCTTATCTAGTAACTTGGACAAGCACATGATGTGATTTCTCCACTTTCCTTGGTACCAGCTTTCAGTCTTCATAGAGCCCTCGCCTCTTCAACCAGGCTATCTGGTTTTTGGATTTTATTGTCTTTGTGATCACCACATTATCAACACATTTGCTGATGTATGGTGTCACTGATGCTGTCACTCGATGAGAATTTCATACTCAATTTAACCAGGAAGGCAATGAGATGTGGCTGAAAGTTTTAGAAAAAAAAAGTTCCACCTTGTGATGAGAATTTGTCGAAATAAACTAATCCTAGATAGGTTGCCCATCATTGCGATTCTTTATCCATAAATGTGTTACGGATATTATGATATTTACAAAAACCTGCCTTCATTTAAAAACACCTTGCTACCGTGAGACAAGTTATTACATTGGCATGTGGTAGAGACTTATCTCTCAGGGTCATGCAGAGTTCCTCAGAGGGTGAGTCAGGTACAATTGCGAGTGAGTCAATTAGCGCTTATGACTCACTCTGTGGGTCCATTTTCTCCGTGAGTCACCTAGACAAGCCATTGCGTTTCCCGCAACTCAAAAAGACTTTCTCTGTTTTTTAGGTACCCACTGTTTGGACAGAATAGCTCCCTTATTTGACACACTTTGATGCTCCCAGTTAAAAGTTTTGTCCCCTGCCCCCGTAATGAACACAACTTGGCGGGGGATTGTGATAGTGTGGTCTCCGACGGAGTGTTTCCCCCAATATAAGTGCTAGCCTTTTTTTTAAACTTGTGAGATCCTAAAGCCACAGCCACAAAATAACAACATTAATTGGATGAGTACTCCAGGGGCTGTAAGTGAGTAAGTAAAGAGTCACTGAGGCCACATCCACACCAAGGTGGACAAATCTGGGAACCTCATTTACAAGAGAAAATTACTTCCAACCAAACCAGTGTTTTCAAGTTGTTTTTTAAAGGTTCTCTGCTCAATCTTAAATAGCAAACAACAGTTAGTTGGCAGAAAACAAAATGTATAGTAGCTGTGAGTGGTTACCATTTCATCTGTGACATTGGTGTTCTGATCCCCACCACGCTACAGGTTGGTACGATGCACCTACTCTGATATCACAAAACCAAATAAAGCGTGTTCTAGCTTAATGCAGAAGGAATGGTTACTAATACGACATGATTAACATAACAAGTGAACTAATATGGTAAACATTTTTTATCGATCCGGAGTGGAAAATCAAACTTTGAAGCCATTGTTTTTTGTACAATTCAGTAGTTTGGTGGAATTTGGTAAGTTGCAGTGGCACATTGAAAAAAAGTTCAACCATCATCAAATGAGACAGCCGCTGCTGTCATGTTTGCTTTCTGTCAGCAACCACTCGCTGGCTGGAAGTACCTTTATCTGGAAAGGAGTAGAATGACACAGCGCAGTTATGCTGCTATGTCCACAGATTAGAAATCACCTGATAATACTTTTTTGTGTGTTTCAGCTGTGGCCAAACAGTTTCTCACTGACATATTTTTCAACTGAGGGTAAAACAGTAATTAGATCTCAGCTACACGCCACCAAACTGTATCTAGCATTTGAGAAAAACTACTTCATTTTGGTGTGAAAAATGGCTCCCTGATGTGGAAGTCCAGAAACATAGATGCTTACACAGAATGGGGCTGAGTCATCTATTCTTGTACCCTCACACACTTAACTTTGCCCCCTTTATGTACCTCTATCTCTGGGGTGCTGAGAGCAGAGATTTTGGTTCCATCATCATAGGTTGAGTGGCTACAGACAGGAAGAACCGGGCCATCTGCTGAAGTAGTTTTGCTGCTGCTGCTGACTACGGAGTGTTTTTGAGTGCTGTTTTTGTTATTTAACATTAATAACAGCCTGCTTTTCAATTCAGTTCGGTCCAGTTCAATGTGTGCTTTATTGGCATGATAAATAGACAGTATGAACACAAGTACGCAGGGGGTGAACACAAAATCATGACCACCTGTACAATCTAATGTAGTAAACTACAATAGCCCCCATTGTGAAGCATGCAATGTTGATACTCAGTCTCTATGGTAACTTTTGAGACCAAAGTCTGCTTTTGTATAGGACTGTAGTATATGTCTACTCTCACCTCATCAATCTAACTACAAAGTTGCCCTAGTAATCACTAAAAATCTTTAAGTTAGTAAACTAAACACAATTTGTTAGATGCAAGTAATCTTAAGTGTAAAATACACTTACTACTTACTCTAACAGCCACGCTACATACCCCAGCACCACAATGGACACACACACACACACGTACACACTCAACACACACATACATAGACTTCAAAGGAAGCAGAAATTATAGCCTGCATACTAACTGGGGCCTGGCACACTCTCCTTGGCTCTCTCCATGGCTCTCCTTCATCTGAAATAAATATACCCGCAAATACAAAACAGGCAAATACAAAACCAATGAAACACATGTTTTCCTCGCAGTCCAAAGCCATTGTTTTTCCTTTCATTTCAGAGGCTGAGGGTTGTATTTTAAAAAAATCAGGTGAGTTCTTATGTGATTGTAGCATGCACAGCAGTTTTTATAATAAGAACAGCATCCACACAAATACACACTTTTTGCATTTTTATTTATAAATTTAGGTAACGCTAACTCTGCACACATGCCCATACTATATCATTCATATACATTAATTTTGTTCTTAGAGAAATGTTAAGCTACCCACATGTGTCAATGAGAAGATATAACACCTCATGTTTTTTACCCACATCTTTGCCATCTGAGATTGTAGAGCGCCAATCCTGCATGTTGGAGGCCAGATAACAGCCTGTGAGGGTTCAAAATGTTAACAAAAAGTCTCTATTCCCATCACTCTGCTACAAACCATCACTATCTCGTTTCGGTTCTTAAAATTTGATGGAGTGATGGTTTCACTTTGGGTCTTCTCAGATAGGAGGCAAATATAGACATCATATTTTCAAGGACCGTCACAATATATTTCTCCCTGAAGGCAAAAGTTAAACAAAACCATTCCAGGGATTCCTGGGCTCTGAGTATTATCTGCTGTTTGGACCACCTTCCACGAGCAACCTGCAAGCTTTTAGAGATGGTCTGAACATCTAAGCATTTGGAGTTGCGCAAAATGTTTTTGACGTGTCAAGCAAAAACCCTTAACAACTGAGAGGACGGTATGTTTTTTAGTGCGGTGGGTTTATAAAGTACATCTGCTTTCTTTGTTTAGAGAGAAATGTTCTCTCACATCTTTTTCTTCCGCTATAAATCAGAAACCACAATGGCACAGTGAATAAAAGTCAGGGACAGCAGAGCTCTGTTGTACATCTTACCAGCAAACGCAAAGTCTGTGTTTATGCTTTCATACATTTGTTTGTGCTGACTCTTTGTCTGTCTGTCTGTCTGTCTCTCTCAGCTATCCATCATTTAAAATGTCTTTATTTTCAAAACACTTGGCATGCTCGTTTTAGGAAGTACACACTGAGGAGGGATGAGGGGGAATAGCATGCCATTGTTAGTATACATGATCCTCCTGGTTAACTAAATGTTTTAGGGAAATTGTGGTGGATATCATCAATTTACGCTTCATCATTCTTCCTCTCTGACTTTGAACAGTTTGCCCGCTTGCCTGATTGGTATTAAAACTGTGGAAAGATCGGGTAAGCAATGGTTTTGGTAGTTTCTCTCATCCCCACTTTCTCTCACATTGTTTTCAGTTTAGTTTCTACAGCTATTTTCAATAACCAAGTCTGTTTCAAACACACACACACACACACACACACACACACACACACACACACACACACACACACACACACACACACACACACACACACACAAAGAGCCAGCTGTATGAGGCCCACCCTGCAGCCTGATCTTGTTAGCGGTACGGTAGAGAGCACAGCCACACCTCCGAAGAAATGAAAGAGAATAGATGGGACCGACAGGGAGCAGTGCTTTGGGATCGACCCATCGTCTCTCTCACGTTATCCAGAGGCGTGGACCAAGGCTCTGTGGTTGTCTCGCCTGCCGGATGCGTAGCCATGGTGCTCTGAGGATTCTCCTACAATCAGTCATCCATTCTGCCACATGTGTGGGCATAAACAGATGCACGCTTGGACGCATCCACACAGAGCTGCTGTCTTGCTGAATGATGCCTTAATCAGTCAAGGTCTTGTAAGACAGTGAGACTTATGTATATATGTTTACTGAAAAATATTCTATTCTTCTTTGGTTGTCTTCTTCCAAAACAGTCCTGTTTTCTGATCAGCGGTTCTTATCAGCGGGGATGAAATTGTTTGTCTGTGTTATCCAAAACAACTCATGGCTGGTACAAATTCACGTGATCTGCCACTAAGATTAAGATGGATTAGGTTTATGCAACCAAAACTACTTGGTTGAGGTTAGGGAAAGATTGTGGTCATGATTAAAAGAAACCAACATGGCCTGCGGGTAGGAGATGGGAAGCGAACCCTGGTCTTTGGTGTCAAAGTCCAACAATTTGTTTGATAAACACAACACACACTGTTGGCGTATGACGTGTGTCAAACCTCATGCGTCATGCCTCACCTCACGCCTTTTATGTCTACACGCCGGCTGCGTCTTTATTCGTCAGTATAGGCCCATGTCCAGTTTTATAGCATTATCAACAAGCCTCAGCGCTACCAGAAAGTGAACAGATTCTTACATCCCTGACACAACGTTATACTGCGGCATATGTTGCGCCAATAGAATGGTATCAGTGGACACCTTTAGCATTATTTCTATTGGTTGCGATAACATTGTACTCACCAAAGTTATTGCTGAGATCTCGGAACACAGCGACATTGGTAAAAACATCTGAAACAGGTTAAACAACATAGAATTTCATACAGGTTGTAGACCATGAGTTTAGCCAGATTAGCTTCGATTAACTTTATCACCTTTTCCACCTGGAGTGTCGTTAATATTTCCTCACTACACAGAAAATCCAAGAGGATTTAATATTAAGTTTAAAATCATCTGCAAAATCCTAGCAAGAAGGCTAGAGAAGGTCATTCCTGGTATAATACACCCCGACCAAATAGGATTTATTAAGGGCAGGCAATCCACCAACAACACATGCAGGCTACTTAATGTAATAGACTATGCCACTATTCATAACCTGGAAACTACAGTTGTTTCATTAGTTGCAGAGAAAACATTTGACAGAGTAAATTGGAAATTTCTATTCACTACTTTACATAAATTTGGATTTGGAAACTCTTTCATAGATTGGATTAAAATCTTATACAGTTCCCCAAGAGCTTCTGGCAGGACAAACGATCATACTTCTCCAAGCTTTAGTCTTCAGAGGGGTACTAGGCAGGGTTGCCCACTCTCTCTCTCGATATTTGCCATTTTCATAGAACCGCTAGCAGCTGCTGTCAGACAAAATAAAAATATTAAAGGAATTCAAACAGAAAATATACACCATAAAATAAGCCTTAATGCAGATGATGTATTACTCTTCCTCCTAAACTCACAAACTTCTCTTTCTGAGACAATCACACTTATAGATAAATTCTCATCCATCTCCAACTACTCCATTAAATGGAGTAAATCCATAGTTTTACCCTAATGTGTGATTTCCAGAGAATATCTACCACACCGCTAGAGTCTGGGACTATTAAATATCTGGGCGTCAATATTTCCTCCAGGCTGTCAGAACTGACGTGGCTAAACTACACGCCTTTACTTAAATCAATAGAGGATGACCTTGTACGATGGACATCATTGCCTATAGCACTCCTTTGAAGAGTCTCCACTATAAAAATGATCGTCCTACCTAAAATCAATTACCTGTTTTCAATGTTACCCACAAACCTCTCTGCTGTCTGGTTTAAATCACTGGACTCAAACATCTCTAAATTTTTGTGGAAAAATAAACCCCCAACTCTGCAAAAAGCAAAAGATTGTGGTGGTTTCGAATTGCCAAATTGTTCTCATTACTGCCTGGCCAATAGACTACAATATATCTCAAAATGGATCAATCAGAGCCCCCTGGACCAATCATGGATGGACATAGAACAAACATTCTGTAAGGAAATTAAAATTTACGATATGCCATGTGATGGCAAGTTCGACTCTTTTGACAGACTTGAATCTTCAAATCTCGTCCATTAAAATGAACTAATCTTTTTTTGAGTAATTTCGTTCATTTGAACTAGGGCTGGTTATTGTGGCGCTGCAGCCCTCTAGTGGACGATTAAAAAACAGCGCCGTTCTTCCACGGAAGGCTGCCTGGCTTGCTTTAATTGACAAAGTATAATGCACAAAATCACCTCTTGATCACTCTCTATCATCATTATATACACCCCCTTGGGCCCACAACCAAATTCAAACCATGTAAAAACCACAGCAATATGTTGTCTATATGCAATCCACTATGCTAAATCCTTCCATTTTCACAGTCTTTCCTGAGTATACAACCATACCAGCCATATAAAGGCTTATGTATATAATTACTATCATTATCTCTAAAGTGCTCATTCATACAGTAGCCTAACGTCCCTATCCATGAGTAAAATATTAATATCAGATTTGCGTATATAGAAGTAATAAGCTTGACACACTATATGAATAAACACATTCTTATTAAAATTCAACCAATTTAATAATAATCTGGATCAAGCCACCAAGTTCTTAAAAGAACTCCAGCACAGAGAGAGGAACAAAGAAATATTAACACATTATATAAATGCAGCAGTTTTGCAGGTCTGGACGCAGAATGGGCCACATCAGGTCCTGATTCTGCAGACAGAGAAACAAAAATGAGCACATCGCTCTCAAACATGGCCAGGTTGTTTACCAATCAGGAGCTGTGAAACAACAGCACAGTTCTATTGATAAATAAAAAGTAAAAGTTACGTTGCGTTCTCCGGCGGACCTGAATCAGCTGTTAGCTGTAACACACCACAGGGTTAATGTTAACGTTGCTATGTGGCTATGTTTTAATGACCGGGTCGGTTTGTTTTCGAAAGGAGAGGACCTTGGAGGTAATTCGGCTCCCGGTAGAACCCTGTCAGGGCACTGAAGTGGACCCAGAACAACTGTCATCAGCTTTTAGCTGTAAACACTAGCAGGACTAAAGTTACGGTATGGCTGTAATAAAACTATAACTTAGCACAACATCACTGTGCTGTAATAATGTTATGCTTTATTAAATGTCACATAATTAACAAAATAGCTATATAATATCAGTCCAGTGACTGTTACCTGACAGCCGACCTGCCTCTCATTCTCCGGCGCTGGCAGTCACTCAGCCTGCCGAATGAACGACTCAAACCTAGAGACCCACAGTTGCTATGAGTCGTGAACTGTTCTGTTTCCTGTGCTGATGGAGCCCATGCAGCTGCCGTGTGACGAGTGAACGTAAGAGTCCAAGAACTTTCACGCATGCGTGAAAATGAACGAATTACTCACTGAGACTACCCGTTCCTCCCGAGTCATACATACGATTAGGTCTTATCAACGAAACGTTCATTGAACGACACAACACTAATATGCCATTAATCAGTTCCAGCATCAAACGTCATACCTGCTTTAAATAAGCACTTCCTGGCAGCTTAGTGGGAATAAGACATCTAGAGCATGTAATGCAAGGCAGTAACTTTATTTCATTCCAGGATCTAGTGGCACAATATGGAATTAGCAATAATAGATTTCTTGAATTTAATGGACTTAGATCTACCTCCAATGATAACAGACTTTCTTAAACTCTCAACCCCAAAACTGTTATCAAAAATATACATGTTACTGTTAAAAACAGACAGTCTCTCTCCCATTCTTAAAGTGGGAGACAGATCT
This sequence comes from Micropterus dolomieu, assembly GCF_021292245.1. Taxonomy (NCBI): domain Eukaryota; kingdom Metazoa; phylum Chordata; class Actinopteri; order Centrarchiformes; family Centrarchidae; genus Micropterus; species Micropterus dolomieu. The sequence goes on along the minus strand of NC_060160.1, from coordinate 11,507,847 downwards.
ATCCATTAGTCCAGACCAAAACTTCTGGATGCAGATATGTTTAAATACCTTTAGAATGACTACAAATCCCAATCTACAACTCATACAATATAAAACTCTCCATAGAACACACTATACTGGACAAAGGATGTTCAGAATGGGTCTTATGCAGTCAAACATCTGCCGGAACTGCTCAGGTAACATATCTGATGTTACATGCATGCTATGTGGCAATTTGCACCTGTTCAAGAGTTCTGGCAGAAGATATGTGAAGACCTATCGATAGTTAGGTTACCCCGTCCCAGTTTCATCTGTGTGTGCTGGGGGACATTAATATAGGGGTTGACACATCATACATGCTCCTCACTGCATGAACTGGAATGCCAAAAAGAATTTAAGTATCACCCAATATAGGAATCTCCTTATCGACCACATTAGCATGGAGAGAATGCTATAAAAAAAAAATTGACAAAATTCCAAGCTCACTGGTCCCCCTTGATCGACTTTATCATTTGGTGGGGGTGGGTGTTTACGGCCTTGCTGCTCAGGGTTACATGTGGCCGGTAGGTGGTTCTGTCAGGATGTGTGTGGTGAGGCAGGTTGGTGGACCCAAATGCAGGACTCAAGGCTGACAGGTACAGTTCAAGGGTTTTAATAAACGAACCAAAGGCGAGCACACTTACAAAGAGTGGCTGAGTCCAAAATCCAAAACAGGTGATCCAAACAGAAATCCAAATCCACAGAAAACCGGGTGACACGACAGGCAGGCAAACAGAACATCACAAAACAGAGCATCTACACGCGACAATGACCGGACAGGGAATGAACAGAAACACCAGACATTTATACACAGGGACTAACAAGCAGGACGGGAGCAGGGTTAACGAGGCAGAGAGACAGCATGGAAAAACAGACACGCAGGCAGGCAGAGAGACAGCAGGGGGGAACAGAGAGACGCAGATGTAAAACACCATTTATGAACAACAAGGAACACAGACTGAAGCAATGATAAAACAGAACTCAGATAGACATAGGCAAAACACAGAAGTACACAGACCGGGAGTGAACACTTAACACATAAACTAAGGTACAGGACTAAGAACTAAGATACGAGACAAGACAGATACTAAGTAACTTAAAGATGTGGATAACCACAAAACCAGACACACAGACAGTACCAGACCAACCAGCACAAACACACAGAGTAAAGACAACAGACATGACTGAAACCCAAAACACAGACAGACTACATAACAGATCAAAAACACAAGGACAAGGAGTAAATACTACGACATAAATACTAGACTGGGAACTAAGACATGTAACCGAAACACAGACTAAATAGCCGCTACAAACCCAAACCCTCAGAAAGAAAACCCGAAGACACAGCACACAGGACAAGATCGTGACAGGTTCGGCTCTTGGATGTGTCGCGGTGGATTCGGTCCTGATTGACGGGTGTCGGGGGATACATTTTTTTGAATATTGATTGATAACGTGGTGTTGGCGGGGGGCGGCGCCCGGGTTGCCTGGGGCGTGTGTGTGGCGGGGGGGAACGGTGTTTCCCATGTGTTCGGCACGCCGCTGCTGTGGAGTGGGCAGCCACTCTGCTTGGGTGTAGAGCGGTTGTTGGTGTCGGTGCTCGAGTGGTGGTTTTGGCTCGTGTGCTGTGCGGATATGGTGGCACTGGTGGTGCTTGGCTGGCTCCCTGTGGGTCCTGTGTGTGGGTCCGGGTGGGTGTGTGGGTCCAGGTGGCAGGGCTTGGCGGGAGGGGATGCTAGCAGTGGGTCATAGTGTATCCGTGGGTGGGGGTCTGTGGTCTCCCTGGCTGCGCGGGGGGGTGGGGGTTGTTGGTGCCGGCTGGCATCTCCCCTGCGCAGCGCGTTATTTGGCTGTTGTGTGGCGTTGGTTACATTGGTAGCGGGGTGATGTTGGCTGGCTCACCTGTGTGTCGCAGCTGGCTTGTGTGTGCTTGTTGGGGGTGTCAGGTGCGGGCCCGGACTGGGCTGGTGTGCGGCTCTATCCTGTGTGCATGCTGTGCATCCTGATGATTGTATTTCAGTTTTCTGAGGGGTTTGGCGGCTGGTTGTTGGAGAGGTGGGGGACTGTGGAGATGGGTTTGACAGGCTGGTCCTTTTTTGAGCAAGAATTGTGCCTTGGGGTGTGTCAATGGTTGTTTTGTGGTCGCGTTGCGGCCCTCTGGATTGTGGTCAAGTCGTGGGATGCAGGGAGATTCCTGCCCCTAGGTGGGTCCAAGGGGCATGGGTGGAGCTTCGGATCTTAGCCCTAAGGCTGTAGGGCCGTTCTGTCCCTGGGTGGGGTCCTTGCAGCTCCGGACCTGCTCCCCTGTAGTGGGGGCTCGTGCCGGCTCCGATGGCCTGGGTGCCTGGAGGGACATGGCTTCCTCTTGCTTAGGGGGGTGGGGGATATGGCTGAATGACGGGGCCAGTCAGGAATCTGGACCCAGTGGGGAGGACCATTCTAGCCTCCCTACAACCTCCTTCACCTTCCCCCCTTTGGTCATGTCTCACTACATACACCCTTAAGTGCAATTTATACTTCTGCGTCAAATCGATGGCGTATGTGACGACGTAGGCTACGGGGCTACACAGAGGCTACACAGAGGCTACGCTGACGCCTGATGTGCACCTCCTCAAAAATGGAACTACACGTCGAGTTGATGCGGACCGTAAGCTCTGTGATTGGTCGGCTGGGTAGCCTCGCAATGCCTCCGAGCCGACCAGAAGTATCCCGTGCTTTGAAGTAACATTTACTAGTGGCCAAAATGGCGGCTGTAACACAGTGAATCGTTTCGCTATCAGAATGTGATCCATTTGGTCGGTAACATTTGAAAATGCTACACCAGCCGCACGTATACAATTTTGCCCCCCGGCGTGGCGGCACGCTCTGGACATGGGGGTCTGGGGACTCGGGTCTTTGGCTTTTGCTTATTTCTGGGGTGAGTGGTGTGTCCGTGTACCTTGGGCCCTTGGTCTCCTCTCCTCGCCCTCTTCAGCTCCTGCTGCTTCCCACTGCCGCCTCTCTCACAGTGGGGGCATTCGGGAATCCCTGGGGCACATGGTCGGTGTTGTCGGGGTGGGTTTCGGACCTCTTCCTTGGGGATGGTTGACTGGGGGCGCTGGGCCCTAGTCCGGGACCGGCCTTGGGTTTACAGAGCTCGGGGGCTCTCTGCACTCTGGGGGGGGGATGCCTCCGGCTGGGCTGGGGGGCTGTCGGCCCTGGTTTTCCCGTGTTATCGCTCCCTGGCAGCAGGGTCCTTTGCTCTTTGGGGAGTCGCGGGGTGCCCTGCCTACTGGGGGTGGTGGTCTCTGGGTGCTGCGCAGCGCGGATCGGTCTGGTTGCAGTTCGGAGGGCTGCGATGGGATTGTGGGGCGATTATTGATGCATCTTGATGCATTGTTCTTTTCTGTGCAGGGTCTCTGGGTGCCTGCTGGTCGTTAGTTTGTGCATTGGAGGCATTTCCTGGTTGGCTTGAGGGACTAGTATGTGTGCCTGGTTTGCCTCGTTGGCCTCAGATCCGTGCTCCCCTGTTTCTCTGTCAGCCGGTTGTCGGACTCCTCTGGAGATTGAGGTAGTTAGTTGTCTGGATGTGCAGGGTGTGTGCGGGGCGGAGCTGTGCTCCAGGTTTGTTCTAGGCGTGTGCATGGGGTTCTCGGCCCTTGAAGGGTGGGTGGGTTGACGATGACATGCAGCTGGGCTAGTTGATTTTGTTTCATTGCTGGTTTGGCAGGCGTTGCATAGCGGCTGGAGGGCGTGCTGTGCGTGCACTGGTTGCCTTTTGCTTTCCGACGGCATTGCGTTGTCAATTGACATTTGGATGGCCGGTGTCTTTGGCATTTGTTAGTCGGGTTCGGGGTCTTCTGCGTTTGCGTCGCGATTCGTTTGGTAGTTGACTTCTCTCCCACCCCTATTGGCTACTGGGGTCTTGCAGTGAATGGATGGATCCAGGAGATGGATGTTATGTGAACATTTTATCATTTGCCTTCATTTTGTCTTCCAAATAAGTTTGAATAACTGTGTAAGGTTGAATACCACCTGTTTGATGATGTTTCTTGCCCATGGACCTATTTTTTTTACTGTTGTTGCTCTATTCTGAGATTTCAGCAATTACTTTGATGAGTACGATGTTATCATAACCATAGAACCAATGGCCATATTTATTAAATAAAAGTTGCACTAAACCATGATTTTTTTTCCCCAAAAACTTTTGCAGTGCTATAACAGCTTGATAATGTTTTTTTCTGGCTGTCATAAATTGCACAACCACAAGAGGACAATTAATAGGAAAACGTACATTTTTTTTTTCACGTTTTAGGAGTTTGAACAAAACAACAAATGCAGCCGTTTTTCTGGCACAGATGGTGTCAAGGCAGACATGTAACTACAATTTACAGAAATCTGATTTTGATTAGGCTTCACTAGTGCATGCAGGTTACAGTGGAACGGAGCGGAGCAACATATTGCCTGGGAGGGGGGTAGAGAGTGATGGAGGTAGAGTGTATAAATGTGTGTGTGTGTGTGTGTGTGTAGGGGGGTGGGTTGGGGCTAAGCTCACAGCTGGGAGAATGGTGTGTAAACCCTGCCAAAGCCTCAGCACATGACTCCCACCACTTGTCAAAATCACCATGTGTGCAATAATGTGATTACAGTCTGGTTACTATTATGATTTAAAACAACAGCTTGTGCGGAATGGAAGAAACGTACTGCCCCACAGAATGTGTGTGTTCTTGTGTGTGTGTTTTGGAGGGTAAGAGAGGGGCTGGAAGGGGGCAATATAGGTAACAGGAGTAGGGAGGGAGTGCATTGGATATGTGTCTCAGCACCCTTCCTTCTTTCTCCCATCTATGCCCTCCAGGGGGACAATGGGTGGGGGTTTCGGGGGGACTGTCTGGGTCTTGTCATGGATTTACAAGTCAGGGGAACGCTTTATGTCATTTTCTCCCTCTCTGTAGCCCCTTACACCATCCACAGCCTCCCCCTCCTTTCATTCCAGGTTACACAATCACTGCACTGCACACAAGGGGTTGTCATCACAGGTGCAGCCGAGATTGGCCAGGATAAAGGAACGCTTCCAACTCAAGATGTTTTTCCTTTCTGTTTTCTTTTTTCCTCAACCAGCTCCTTCCTTCTCCTTTCTTGTTTTCCCTTTTCTTCTTGTGTCCTCTAATTCTTTCATTTACTCATATTTGTGGCACATTTTTCATTTGTTTCCTCCATACCGGCCCATTTCCGTTTCTATATATCTTGCTGTCTGTCAAAACAGGCTGTTAAAAAAATAAAATGGTTAAAATGGAAAAACAAGGTACTATTACCACACAGGGTTTGTCGTTTGCCTTGATTGAAAGAGGATTCTGTCCCCTCCAACTACCCCGTACAGCCAAGAACCCAGCCCAAACTCTTTACGGGTCTTGACGGTGGCTGCCCCTTGGCTCACTCCTGAGAACAGCCAGGCAGCCAGCAGAGCAAAGGTGTGAGATCACCAATTTGCCAAAATCGCGAATGTGTCTGTTTGTAATTACGCAGAAAGGTCTTTCAGTCTCTCAGCCACAGAGAATGGTGAGCCTCCTTTTTGGTGGTACAGCCTTGGCCGCAGGGCCAGATGGAAAAGGGAGAGGGAGGGATGGAGGAAGGGAGGGAGCGAGGGAGGAATGTAAACTGTAACCAGGCAGCCCAGCATGTTAGAGGCTGGACTCGATCCACACGATGCCAGCCGGGCATGAAGGCAGCTCTAACGATTCCCTCCTGGGCATATGGAAGTGGGTGAGACAGAATGAGTGAGGCCCAGGCCCACAATGCCACCCATCTCGGAGCTCAGCTAAGGAAAACAAACGCCAGCGGTCACAGAGAGGGGATTTCCGGTTAGAGTCACCTAATACCTCCCTGGAATCTCAGAGGTTTGGAATCCAGAGTTGTGGAAGAGCCCAGGCTGCTATAAGCCACACAGCAGCGATGTAATTCCACTTTTAAGTTTCACCTCTTTGTATTAAAATCAGTCGGCTTAGCACTGGGCTCCATAGTCCTTTCTATGCCAGCTTAGCTCAGATGAAGGAAATAACAGTGGATTTCACTGACAAGAATAGAAAGATCAAGTGAGCTATCCAGTTTTACAAATCAGCAAAATCCCTATGCACATGACTTCCCCAGTTCTCTACTTTAATTCACACTTTTCCCATGATTGATCCTCACATGTAACAAGTTTGTGCATTCTTTCTGCAGACTTCAGGCCAGATACAGGAATTTAAAGCAGGAACTTGGCACAGCCTCCCCTACTGAGACTGGGACATGGTGTGAAGCAGGTCAGGTGCAGGATCTCCGCCCTCAATCCCAGTGACAGGACGTGTTTGATGTGTGTGAGACCTGAGGTGACCAGGTGGCGAAGTCACCACTCATGAGCAGAATCATTTAGTAACCCTGGTAGCGAGGCCCCTTTTTCGGGCCCTTGCCTTAATTCTTTCACCAACTCTTTTTTCACAACAGATGTTGTTAGAGAGACAAAACCCAGACTACTAATAGAAATAGTTTCAAAAACTCCCTGTTGGCTTTTTAGGTCGTGTGTGCTATGGGTTTTGGTCCAACTGGTTTTACGGCCTCTTTTGTGTCTTGTGATGAAACATCTGTGCACATTTGTGGACAGACTACAGTTGAGAGCACTGGGTGCATACACGTCGCGTTTGTGCTAGGTGTGGCCCAAGCTGTTTACATCTTAGACCGAGTCTGTGCTGTGTTTTCACCATAGTGGTACATGTCATGTGAGTACTCCAGTCTCTCTAGTTTCTCTAAGCACTTCAGTCAGGGGTTTCTGTGCTCCAGGGACCCTGCCATGAGACAGCTGTGCAAGAGAGTGTGTGTGCATAGACAAAAAAGTGTGAGCAGGCCGCCTTGGTGCTGCATGTGACCCTTTGCCCCGACGCTACAGGATGGTGTGAACGAGCGAGGTCACCATGCGCTGCAGCCTGACGGGAGTTGAGGCATCTGTCTGGGCCGTGATGAATAGCAAGCACCTGCACTACTCACGGAAACCAGTGAGATTGAGAGATGGAGAGGAGGGGAGGAAAGAGAGTGAGTGTCCAGCTCGGAAATTGGCAACAAGAGACCTCACCTGCTACAAGGCATGGAGCAATAAAAAAACAGCCTCGCTGCAAACCTCCCCTCCTGCCTGAGAGCTCCAGAACCTCGTCACAACCACTGCCATACACACATACAGATACATATTAAACCCTCATACACACACACACACACTAGCTCAACCCGCTTTATTTGAGATGTTTGTCATGCTAATGTGCAGTACCTCAGGGAGAATCAGACTTAATGCAAGGAGACCGCAAACTCTGCGCTCTGTGGTCTTAATAAGGACTAAACCACTCGCCGAGCTTGGCCGGGGCTGGACAAGGAGTCCGAGGGGAGAGAAACAGAGAGAGAGGGAGCGAGAGAGTGAGGATGAGTGATGATGAAGAGAGAGAGCGAGAGTGCAGGATGGAGGAAGAGAGAGTATGAGATGGCAGGAGAGAGAGAGGGAGGGGGGATTGTTTTACAAACAGAATTCCTTTAATTAATCACCCTGTTTGAACAGCTGGCCTTCTCAAGACAGGTCGTAACGGGATCCCTACATGGAAGTGCGGATTACAGATGCAGATTCGGCAGAAAAATATTAGCTGTCAAACGTTGCAGCCGAGAAGTGCAGGAGAAGGCCCCTGTTTCCTGGTGGTGAGAGAGCCATAGACAGGAGGGGGAGCTTAACATGGCTCCCCAAGGATTGAAGCTGCACAAGGCAACACAGGGGCCTGTGGAGAAGGGAAGCGGACCTCAGACCAGGGGGCAGCCCCCAAGGCCAGCAGTCGTCCCACAGGGCCGAGCCCTGTGCAACAGTTTGGGAAGGAGGATTCAGATTTAGGGTCAAGCTCTGATATGAGACTGGAAACTTAGAGACCCCCGTGTTAGCATTTATATACAGGCCGCACATAAACAACCGAGAGCAGCTGTCAAGAGAGAATGCAGTGTCCTAGTGGTATATGTTTATTATTGATGTCCCTGCAGAGGGATTGACATCATGGTTAAAAATGTGGCTGTGAAATAGTTGGCTACTTACTCTTTGTAAATAAATACATTCTGTATGTAGGTCAGTTTCTAGACAGGTCATTGGCATTCAGAAGGAAGGCTGGGAAATTACATTCAATCACAAATATTTGTTACTAAAAGTTTTACATCATTTGAGTTTTCTGTGAGATCCCTTCTTTGCTTTTTTGCCTATGCATTCAGTTATCCCAGCATTTATGAGAGCAACATTTTGGACAAAAATTAAAATAAAATTTTAAATTTAATGAGTGGATTCTCTAATGGACGACATACATTTGGATGGTGCTTTTGCATAAAGTTAAGTGTGTCATTGATCAATTGCAAACAATCCTTTTTTTAAGTTTATTTGACAGGGACAGATGTTATAAACATAGAGAATTGTACAACAATTTTCCAAAGCACAACATCACAGCACTTATAGCTGCTGCTAATTTCCAATGCTTGTCCTAAAGCAGGTGTGAGGGTTTATTAGATAAAGGTTTGTTACATTCAAGCCCCTGCCAAATGAGTTCACACAAAGCTGATTAAACTTATCACTGCCAGTTAAATGTCTCTGTCTATCTCCATCTCTGTATTTGCAATAAATCTGGTGACTGTGACGACATTTCCAGTGTATGCCAACCAGCAAAGATTGGTTTGCCAGAGCTGTAGGGGTGAGCAACCCAGAGCCGTGTAGAGAATTGCTGTGAAAAAAAGGTCCATTGGAGAGAATGTTTATTATCAAGAACTGTTTATTGCTTATTTTGTTATTATTTGTTTATTATTTATTTTTATTATGATTGTATAGTTTGTATAAATAGCCTTTGGCAATGTTGTATTGCATGCAGACTAGGGATGTCACAAGAAGCAATTCTTCAGTACCAAGTCAATACCAAAATTCTGAATACTGTCGGTACTTGTTTTTCTAGGTACTGTAGGTACTGGAGATCCAACATGGGCAGTTGCACCGATAGCTCCACCTTGACTCGACAAAAAGAAAAATAGTAAGAGTCATGTATAGAAGTACTTTACCATTATTTTTGTTTGAGACAGCTGGCATTGCTGTGTCACCTGGCCAAGTATGTTACATATGACATTTGCAGTGGCTAAACGCTAAAGGCCACCGTGTTTAGGCTAACGTAATATAAACATAGCTAGTAGTGGTAGGCTACCATCCTTTCCGTACAGTGTGTGTCATCTGTCGTAATGCTTTTAGCTTTTTAAATAAATATTTCCGGACTAATGGTCTGTCACCATGTCAGTAAATTTATATTATATATATATATATATATATAGATGTTGGTTTGTGGGCGTGTGTGTGTGTGTGCAGTCTCTGTTGTTGTTGTTTTTTTGTTTTTACATTTATTGTGCTATACCTGATGATTTATTAAAGGAGAGTGTATGTTGAAGTACATGTGATTTATTATTTTGTTTTTGTTTTTCAACGTGGTATCAAATTTGGAATTTCGATGGTATTGGTACTGACTACTAAATTTCAGGTATTGTGACATGCAAATAAACATACTTGAATTGAAATTGAACAGAGATGATGCAACTCTCTACATGATTCTGAAGCAACCCTAGCTTTGGAGTAGGCTAAAGCAAATGAGTATGGCAGTAAAAAAAAACTAATAAGCATCCAAGAAACATTTCTGATACTCCAAATAAAATCGAAACTCGTCGTTCAGAGGAAGGATTACAGTCAAAAAAAGAAAGTGATCGATGGCATGGACAAACACAGATAACCATTTGTGTAGTCAAGACTGAGGCCAGCATCTCATTACTGCTCTTGGACAGGTTGGAATTTGTAAAATATTTGGAGTAGGCTAAGTAGCTTTTACATTTACTCTACCTAAATAATAAAATATTGTCTTGGAACTGTGGAAATTTCTGTATTTTTGTTACTATTTCTGAACATAAGCCTGGGGCGACCTCACCTGTAGGTATGCAGTACATCATTAGCAGACATCGACAGTGTTTGTGTAATTACTCTCACTGCCAGAAGGGGGAGACAAAAGTTCTAACAAAAGTTCTAAAAGGTCTAACAGTGTTGACTTTTGAGGGAACAGAGAGAAACTCCAAAATGGGCAAAGCTATCATGTTCCACCATGCAATTTTATAAACCCTGCTCTTGGAATGAACGCCAATGCTAATACAGCTTTTCTCTTCATATCCATTTCACCATGAACAATACTAGCCAAAGCCAACAGAAGCCACTCCATGACCTAAAAGTAGTTATTACGTCACCAATCACAAAGAACTTCTTTGCTGTTCCACTTCCTGGTGTGACTGGGGACTAAAACTGAAGAACATTTACTATGTCAGGCTTTCCAGACAGCCCAGCAGTTTAAAACAAACACCGTGGTCTGGTCTGTTTGACTTGATGGAAGTGCTGAAGGTACAAGGCATTGTCATTATTACCCAGACGGGTGTGACCTGATAAACCCAACAGCAGAGAATTGAAATGTATGTTTTTATGTTACTCAATGCTCCACTTTATTGATGAACCTAATATAATGTCATTACCACAATGTCAGCCAATTTCTAGTCTCACATTTTCCTTGTCTGCTTTTTTCCCCTTCCATGTACTAATTCTTCTGTCTTTTATATCCTTCTGCTCCCCCCTGCCCAGCAGCAACCCCTGTTTTCCTGCAATTCCCCATCCCCTGACCTCCCCTTGTCTACCTGCATACGTTTTCCCACTTCCCCGTCAGCAAAGTGGCATATATACTGGCCTACTTCCATTCATTCCCCTTTGTTATGACGCCGTGCCTGCTTTTATGGATTCTTGCTCTCCAGCCTTATCCCCTGTTGAGCACATTTGCCTCATCTGCCTGCCTGGTTTTGACTTTTGCGTGTTTGTAACCTCAAGTAAACTTGAACTTTCCATTTTGCCTCCATGCTCTTAGAGCCTTGCTTCAAACCTGTATCCCTGAGCCTTTACTGTGATTTGATTGCAAGCTCCAGCACAGCTACTAATGGACCTTGTGATGGGATTGTTTTGTCAATTGCTTTTTCCAAGGTCAAGAAATCTAAATCTGAACTTTTCTCCCATCGTGCAAGGAGTCCTTAAAGTTTGAACATCTACTTTCCCATGACACCTGAGCAAACTACATCTGCTAAAGGAAGACCTCAAAATAAAACAGCAACTTTACGAACACTAAAAAGCTTAATTCTCAGTTCATTCTCACCTTTAGAGTGATGTTATGGTCAAAAAAACACGTTGCCAAAGCATCTACATAAAAAGTATTACTTCCACTTATACTTTTTAAAGGTAATACCTTACAGTGAATGGAACAACTACTTAACTGACGATACTCCTGTACTCCTGAAACTCCTGAAAAAGAAGGTAATTCTGTGTATTGACATGAAAGAATCGTATATATTCTCCTGCCAGTTGTGCTACCACCAAAATCAATTTGATAAAACAAATTTCTCTTATACCTCTTTTTTTTATACACTGGGCATTCTACAAGAAAAAGGACTGCTGACTTTTCACTGTCTTATTTTTTTCGGTTTCTCTTTCTCTCTCTCCCCTTCGTCTTTGTCTCAGCTTCTCATTCTGTCCCGTCAGTGCAGAAGGAGAAGAGGTAGTAATGTTGGCTCAGGTGCTTTATTGTCAGAACACTCACTTATACTGTATTTACATGTAGGGTAGGGGAAAAACAGTGTTCACCGACCACACACACACACACACACACACACAACCAAGATGTATCACTTCGATTGTGTAAACAGCTATATTACTCTCAGACCTTCCACCCCGCCTCCACTGCCCTTTCTCTCATGGCCATGATGTAATTACCAAAGCACTTAATAAGTCATTGAAAGACTTGGAGCAGATACAGCTACAAAGTGAGATTTACCACTTCACGAGGCTAAACTAGAATCTTATCCGCTCTTATTTAATGAATGCCAGTCACAACCACAATAATTTTAAGAAGCCAAAGCCAAGGATGTTTTAGCAATAATATTTGCCTGCCTGGACAATAGTGTAAAAGCTTTTTCGAACATCTGTTGGACTTTCCTTTGAAAGCCCAATAAAGTTTCACCACAGAGTTTTGTGGTGATTTTCCGGGTTTCTCTATGTATCCCAATAGGGAGGCTGCAGCTTGTTCAGTGAACCATGTTCAGTTCAAAGCACAGAAAGGAGTTCGAGAAGTGTTGAGGACGATGATGTATAGCAGACTGGACCACCAGGGTCATGGCTTTGGCATATCCCTTCTGTGTGTGTGTGTGTGTGTGTGTGTGTGTGTGTGTGTGTGTGTGTGTGTGTGTGAAAAGACACCTCCTCTTACTGTAGATCAAACATACATACACAAATACAGATACAAAACAATAATTAATAGGATTATGTAGTGAATGAATTGACTTTCGTAACAACCTGGTCATTACTTCAATACTGTTTTTATGCTTTAATACATTATTATTATTGTTATTATTATTATTATTATTAGACAACTAGCAAAGATTACAAGCAACACATTTGACCACAATATTAACAACCAACCAGAATTACTTTATATTGTCCCACAAAAAACTGAGGAAGACCTGGGGCATGTGTCCCAAAGCAGGGGTACCAATGTCACTGCTCTGAATAAAACACATTTTCACTGAAAGCAGTTTTTTTTCTCTGCTGTATGCAACCTGTGCTTGAGGAGTGATATTTTCAGCAATGGGAGGAGAATTAAAGGGGCCCTCCAGCCATTTAAAATTGCACTTTCAGAAGGGGTTTGGGGACTCACAAGACATTAAAAACGTCAACATGGCCACGATATCCTGACTTTTATTTCGTACTATTGATCACGCTCCAGAGACATTGCATGGTACATTTCCCATAATGCATCTAGCTTAAAGCATTGTCGGATGGTGGTTGAATAGCATCTGAACCCAATTGAACAATTATTGCATCTCCTCCCCCTCTATGACTGAAGATTTTCACCATGCCTACTTGTATTGTCTTCCCATGTTGTCAGATGACACGATATACATTCTAGCCAACCAGTTCTCACTCCCAACTCGTCACATAGACCCATTGCCATCAGTTTGTAACGCACTGGGGATCCCGATAGAGTCATAGTTCAACACAGTGGGAGAGGCCATGTAGAGTCAGTTTTAGACTGTAAAGGTATGTCTATGATATTTAATACAAAAGACCGAGTAAGAAGGTGGTTGGGGTGGATGGAGGGCCAGAACCCAGACTTTCAACCAGGAGGCCGGTGTTCATGTCCCGTGTGAAACAAAAAGGCAACATTAAATACTTTTATTTAAGTTACGTAAATTGCGTAAGCTACGCAAGTAATGTTACTTAACTTACGTGTTAACTGACATACGTAGTTATTTTAACCCAAACCATGATTTTTTTTCCAACCCTAACCAAATATTTTTATTGCCTAAACATAACCAAATAGCAACTTTTCACAATTTTTCCCAACTTTTAACGTGCCGTTTCAAAATGGCAATGTTTGCAACGATAGCGTTTTGATATGAAAGTGTAACCAGATGTTGCATATTTATTGGGCGTTAAAAAGCGACGCCAAACGGCCTTGACCAAGCGTCAATATGTGACGAGTATGGAGTGAGAATGTTTAAATGCCCTCTTCTTTCAAACCCCACATCCCTAGTTTGTAACCCAGGCTTTCTGTTTCTGTCTCCAGCCCAAAAAAATATTACTCTGATAACATATCATCAGGGTTATTTTTTTCAGACTTTGGAAAAACCCCATTCATGGCCACAAAAGATATTACTCACATTTTTTCACTGAGTAGTATGCCGCATGACTAGTAAACTGAACTTCAAATGATGGAGAGTCCCTTTCAGGAGGCTGCACAACAGACACTTGGTGTCGTGTAAAACTATGTGAACACTCACTGTGGCTTTGTTTTGTTCATTTATTTACAATATACACCAACAGGGATGCATACAGATTAAAGAGGTTACAGTAATGTAGTGGAAAAAACAATGACCAAAACTCTGAGCCAGAACAACAACATTCAGTGAAAAAAGATCAGGTCTGTCTTCTAAAATCAAACTAGGATCTTGTCTCCAAGAATTTGCCAAAATTTACTTTTATGAAACTGATTTTAGGGAACGTCAACCTTGAGGTAAACATTCAAGGCAACATCACACTCAATGCAACATCACACCCAATTCCCAGGATGCTTTCATGAGATGAGATACTTTTGTTGTCTCCTCCTCATCAGTGTGCAGAGTCTTGTGTCTGCATGTTCTTGTGTTTTGTGACCACGCATGTTATTGACTTATTTGCATACTGTTGTAACATAATTTACTTTCCCATAAAAGAAAGAGGCAAGTCATGTATCCACATCTGTGGGCGTCCAGTATGCGCTCATCATGGAGGCACTTGGATGTTACTGTATGTTTTTGTGTCCATGTTTGTATTACGTTAGCTGGATTAGTGCAGTTTAGTGGGTGTGTTTGCATCCATCACGCGGAGAATATGTGTGTGTTGAACGTATTTGTGCGTCTGTGAATTCCCCACCCTTTTCTTTCTTTCTCCCTCTTAAGCGGTTGTTTGTGTGTGTCTGCTCTTAATGACTACAGCCACAGGACAAACAGCCGCATGATAAGACAATTACAATTAAGCCCATATGTGAAGCACATACAGGGCAGAGAGCAAGAGATAGAGAGGGAGAACAGAAAGAGACCGGGAGAGGTGGCGAAAAAGAGAAGAGTGAGTAAAAGGTGTGAGAAAAAGTAGAGAATGTGAGGGAGATGCATATCACTTCAGTGGCTCGTCTGGGAGACTCGAGGCGCTCCCACGTCCCTCTGCTCTCTCCCTTGGACGACCCTGCTCCCCTCTGTCTGCATTTGGAGAAAGGAAACGGACGAAGGATTTACTGTTGGGTCCTGACTTGTACACATTCCTGGTGTTGTTTTTCTCCCCTCGGCCCCTTGGCCATACCAAAGGCCTCTAAAACAACAGGCTGTCAGGTTGTGACAGCTGGCTTCAAACAGCTCCTACAGCAGCTCTGCACCCAGGTTCCCAGCCACACCATGGAGTTGTGTGTGTGTGTGTGTGTGTGTGTGTGTGTGTGTGTGTGTGTGTGAGAGTGGCTAAGTATTTGTTTGGTCTGTACATGTGGATGTATAGCTGCTTGTGTCGGTATCTGTGTGTATCTATCACTTTGAGATAAGTGGGACTTCAGTCACTGAGACTTAAAATTTAAACCCCTTTGGTGTGTCCTTATTCCCATCGATGAGCCCAGGTGGCAGAGTGGCTTTGAAGCGCTGTGAGCCTTCTTATGATTCCCCTAGCCATCCAGGTGTGTGTGGGCTGGCCCGTCTGTCTCAGCCAGAGAAGGCCCTTTTTGTCTGAGCTTTGTCAACCAGGAGAACACCACTGATGCCCACGACTCCTCCACCTCTTCCCCTTCAGAGTGCTACCACACCTCCAAAATACTCCCCAGCTTCAGATGTGGGAGCTGGGAAAAACCAATGCTGTCTAGATGTTGCAGGGGTTGTTGGGGTGGTCATACAGTGTTGCAGGAGGTGTGGGCAGGGATAAGGGCTCCTCTAGGTGAGCAGGAACAGCCCCTCTTAGCACTAATGGGATAGTTGTTTGCACTCCACAGGTGCTCACCGTCCAAATGAGGTCACAGCTCAAGTGTGGCTCTTCAGAAGGTGAGCGAGATTGGAATTTTTTGATACCTGGCAGATGGGAAACAAACATGACGGCATGCGCACACCGATGGACAGATTGTAATGTGGAAATTAATTTAGACTTGGAAAAAAGACACAATAAACAGACACATTTAGACATGGTTGAAACATGACATTGAGTTCATTTATACAAACTTTTATAATTTAATGCTTTAAATCAGACAGTGATAAAATCACTTGAAGTAGTTTATCTAGCTCTTGTCTAGTATGATTTTCAAGGTGCAAAGAAGCTGTTAAAGATACTAAAGAAATTTTTAATGCCTACACTTTCACTTACTTGACTCATTATTGGCAGGGGGGTATTTTTCAATTTTATTTTTCAAAAACCTGACTGGAAAAGCAGAACATCACAAAAAACAAAATATGTATGCTTCGGGTAAGTGGAAAAGTTGGTGTGTTGATTAAAAGAAAATATGATAAGTGTGATGGAAACAGTTTCAGCGAAAAAATCATGACATACATGAGTCATGTGATGTTGTCCTCTAAAGAGATTAAAATGTAGATTAAAATGTAAAATAAAATTATGCAGACAACTACACATTTGGATGCCTAACTGTGTATTGGCAGTGGCAATACACATGGACATGGCACACACACACACACACACACACACACACACGCACACACACATGCACTCACTCACTAAAAGATAAACTCAAAGTAAGATATAAGGCCCCCTTTTCCACTAGTGTCATTGTTCTGTGGCTTTGATGGTCTCATGCAGGTATTTTCCTTATGATATTTCCTGTGCTTTTGAATCACTCATTGTGTCACTGAGTCTTTAGGAAAGCCCCTTGATAACTCTCTTTTTTCTTATGCACAGGTATTTACAGTCACATCTTGTCAACAACAAGTTGGTATGACACAAAAGTTGAAAAATTGTTTTTGAACCACAGTAATTCCCAGAAAAGAGTGACTGCTGTGTCACAGTGAGGACTGTGGTTTATACAGAGTAAGAGAAATATAGATTTTGGAATTAGATGATGCTATATATTTTTTTCCATGTAATTTTGTACAAATGAAATTAAACCTACATTCCAATAGGTGTTTTTCCATCCACCTGTTGTTATGTGGTGTGTCATAACAATTTTATGTGAGGAAGTGCAATGGAAACAGATTCAAGGAAGAGATGAAAAATGGCGGTAGACAAAAACATCCGATTTGTGGAGTGATGAGGATACTGCCGTTTCCACTCAAACTGAAAATGGGCATAAAAACAGGTGGGTGGATATTATAGGTACCATAAACAGGGCTGGCCCGTGGCATAGGCGGTTGCCTAGGGTACAAAATGTCAGGGGGTGCTGCAAGAGAAGGTTTTGGACTTGGCGCGAATCAACTCTGCCCAGCTGCTGCGACAGTCCAGACAGGTGTGACGAGTTGTGTCATTGTGTAGAGTTTTGCAATATAAACATCTTAAACCTGAGGTGCAGCCTTGCTCTGTTTGGGACTGTGAGCTGCTGAAGTTAACATGCGTGTAGATTTGTGGTGAATGTTTTCCAGTTTCACATGCAACATGGAGTTCCAAACTGTGTCGGTCAAACAGTCTAAAGGGGATAATTCCAGTGGAGCAATAAGTAATACACAGCAGAGTTTGGGACTGGTTGACTTCAAAAATATAATGAATTCTAATTAAACGTCAGTCTCGTAATATTACGACCTTTTTTCTGGACATGTCAGAGAACTAAGATATGTGGGAGAGATTCTGAATGTGAAGAAAATTTTGAACATGAGCAGAAAACCTGCTGAAATACAGGAGCTATTATAAGTCCAGGAATTTATAACTTAAATTAAAATTAACTTATTTGAGGTGAAAAGGTGCCACATGCACTTCCCCAAACAAAAGACACAATAGAGGAGGAAAGACTGAATCATGCCTCCATGTGTGCTGACTCTGCAAGGAGAAACATGGGCTATGTAAACACACTAGCTACAGATGCATTATATTCTATTAAGTTTTTGTATTTTGAATTGTCACCTGCTGCCTGAATTTTGTGTTACCCTTTACATTATTACCCCATTATGCAAGATAACAGTTTCTGGGTTGACACACTTTATGGAGGGATACATATAGGTTTGGTACCAATTTAGGCTATGATGTTGACGTTTTGTGTGCTGATTACACGTATTCATTGTTGACCATGATTACTGACTTGGTTGTTCATCTATACATGCTAAAATTGTGAGTTTTTTTGAGTGGATTGCATTAGATTGTAGAGGTGTACCAATAAAGTGGCCACCGAGTGGTATTACCTGTAGCCCGATCAGATATGACAAGTTTTGAAGAGGAATCTAGTAGATAGTCAACTAGATGAATGAAGGAAGGAAATGGAACAGAGTATGAAGAGAGGGAAATCCAGAACTGAACATTACAATTAATTATGGACAAACTCACTCTCAGAGAGAAAAACATTCAAAACAGTCTTCACTTACTTTCTTTTACCAGGAGCTTTCAACAGTATTACATGGCCTTCAGCAGCAGCAGATGATGTTTGCTCATTTGTTATGGAACCTTCCATTGTTATACAGCCCAGAATTAATTGTTGAATTATCAATTAATTATTCCAAGGTCAAGAATGAACTGTCAAGCTTGTTAACTTTTAAGCTAACATGGACGAGAAGTCCTAAAAGATCTCAGAATAATGGGGAGTTTAGAGATTTACAATTCCATGACAAAGAGGAAAGCAGAGGAAACACCATCTGCTGATGAAGACCATGTTATACAGTTGAAAGCTCCGAAACAAGTGAGTTAGTAGGTCTTGAGTGTTTTGTCAACTCCTGTTTTCCAAGTTCAAGAATGAACTGTCAAGCTCAAAAACAAGACTGTACCTTGTGTGACTGTATACTTTTATGTGCATGTGTCTCTTATTGGCCAGTTGTGAATGACTTTATGGCTGTGATGCAGTACTCTTTTTTCATATATTCATGTATTAACTCGCTCCCCTGTCCATTGGGAGGTCAAAGTCTCAGGTCAGTTACAATCTCGCTCTCGCTCATCGACACTTCAGTAGGGCATTTAAAGTTCAGATAGAAAAAAAGTACTCTTAAGTGTTTTCTACAGTGATTGTACATTAAAATGTGTTTAGAGCACTGGAGTGCACTTTGGAAACTATAATGTGGAATTTTAAAACAATCCTTCAAGCTCATCTCTGGTCTGAACGATGCTTTAGGCCTGATGCCACAGTGCAGATTGAAGTCACAATGGGAGACATCACAGAGTCATGGCCTGTAAATGTTAGCTTTAGTTTCTTTTACATCAACAGTTTACCCATCTCTAATTGGAACATGGCCCCCCTCCCTCCTCTTTCTATCTAAACACATAGACATGCACATGAACACACACTCACACGTTTAGATGTACTCGCACAGTCGGGCATGCACGCACACATCCAGTGGAATTATGGGAACATCTGGAGGAGCTCAGCCAATGCACAGACAAACGTTTCCTGGAGAGCACCAAAAGAACCATCAGAGAGGCTTCAAACAGCCCGCCACTGCTAACACAAACACACACACACACACGCGCGCACACACACACACACACACACACACACCTCTTGGCTGCAGAGGTAAAGGCCAGATCAGATGAGCAGAGAGAACAAAGAGCTTCTCTTTGCACTCAAAGGTATTGCAGCACTTAAGGTTAATTCTCCGAGTACAAGGGCTGGCTTTCTTCTCTGCCAGTGTCTCATCTACAAATCTCATATATACCACCATTCCACGGCCCCTGGCCCAGCAGCACACAGAGAATTGCCCTGGGAGCTTCTTGTGACACAATTTCAGTATGTCAGGGTGTCTGGCCTCGGGCAAGCCACTACAACACCTACAGTGTAGTACGGAGGGAAGATCAATACACTGCATGTGTATGTATTGCAAGCAGTTTTATAGATGACATGAGATGGAGAAGTACTGTGCAAATTTCCAATGCTTTAGAAGAAAAGACACAGCTACTGTAGGAGCTAAAATAGCAGTTTTGATTTCAGACATCAGACCTCATTTACACCACAAACATGTAGATTAGTCTACAATGTTTTGGTAGGATCATAGATCAAGTTTGATTTTTATAGGTAGGATATTACAGTTAAATTATTATTTTCAAACGGCGAACACAAAATGCTGGATAGACAAAAACGGAACAAAGATGGCAGTGGCTATAATAGTGAAAAGGAATAGCCACTACAGCTACTGACAAACCTTCTGAGAAAAATAGACTTACAATCAAAGGGAAAAAACCTGATGGATGAAATAGTAGATTTGGAGTCCACACTAATTGAGATACATTTGAAAAAACACATTTTTCCTCTGTGTTTGCCTTTCATCCAGACAAAGAAAGCATCATTTTTGATTACCTTTTCAAAAGCACTGTCTGTAAATGAAAGATTTTGAAACTGTTGACAGGAAAAACAGCATATGATGTGTGATTGTCATGTGTTAGATGGTCCAGAAATATTGTCAGCATATTGCTGCTTTCTAGAAATGTTACTGAGTATGTTTCATTGTACCCCTACCCCCAACAATACAGGTGCTGTATGAAACTGTCTACAAATTCCTATATTTTTAATGACCTCTCGTAGTCAGTGATGAAAGAAAGGTTTACTCCAAGTGAGTACTGAAAACCAAGCAATGCACATCATCAGCCATGTTTGTCAAAATTGCCCATCCATCCAACAATTAGTTTTGTTTATATAGCCCAAAATCAGAAATCACAAATTTGCACCAAAGTGCTTAAACAGGAGACAGGCTGCATATTCAAATTGTGTTAGTGTAGAACTTTTATTATTAATTAAAGATTCACTCAATCACTCAAATGATAGAGCTGGTTGCTGATAATATTGCATTGTCAGTAATATGTATGAACAAATGCTAAAACAACCCTAAAAATGCTAAAACAACCCTAAAAATGTTTTTGTAATGATAGTCCCTTTTAAAAGTTCTTTCCTTTCCTCCATCTCTCTATCTCTGTCAGACACGACAGAAAAACACAGTTTATCATTATCACCCCCTCTCACCTGAGACCTCACCTCTTGCCTCCCCTTTCGGTCTACTTCCTGACACCCCCTCCCTCCACCCTCTCGGCCCTTTCACCCTTCCTCTCCCCTGCCACTACCCATCCCTTCACACATTCTCTCCCCCCCTCCATCCCCCTCCTCACCTCCCTACCACCTAGTGAGCACATTTCCTTACTCCCTCCTTGCCAACAAAGGGGGAAAAAAAGCTTTTACTCATTAGTGGATGACCCTTGCCCCTAGGCCACATTTTAAGAGGCTCTACTTGACTCCTGACATGGCCGTCAGCAATCAAAACATGTGCGTTCAGTGCATATAGACCTGGAAAATGAGGGGGAAAGGCCAGTGTGTATTGATGTTTGGCTCAATGTGTGTGTGACAGCAGTCTGACAGAAGACAGACAGGTTCACTAACTACTGCATAACCTCAGTGGTGGTTCTTCTGTCCCGGGGATGGACGCTGGCGATGGTTACCCACGATGGAGATGGATCACTCTCTCTCTTACTCCTCATGTGGCCTGTTTGCTGGAGCCCCATTAGCTTTCTCACCAATGCGTGTGTTTACTCACTGGGAAAGGTGAAGGGTTTAGGCATAGCGTGTCAGAGTCAGTGTGTAATGGCGTCGATGCTTTTCTAATTGCTCGCAGAAGTTGGATGTGGTAAGCTTGTTTAAGATTTGATGTGTTTGTGTTTCTAATTTCACCCACAGGATGCACTGCACATACGCTGTTTATCTCACTCTTGGCCGCTGTCCCACACACACACACACACACACACACAGACATACACACGCAAACTTTCTGCCTGGTATAAAAATGTAATATTAAAATTACTTACAACCTTTTTTCATCATTATATTCACTAGATTTATTTGAAATGACAGCAAAAGAGTCAATCTGAAAATGTGAGCTCACCCGAGGCTCTCTCCTGCCCAGGTCAGTCTTTTAATGAGGAAGCTGACAACATATTCCCTAAGGCAGGGTGCTGCTACTGTAGTAATAGCCCTTCATTGCTGACAGATTCATGCACACTCCTCGTTTGATGTGGCTCTCTCCTTCTGCTTTGACTCTTCTGCTTTTGGAAAGTTTTCTTCCAAGGAAAACAGAGCTTTTCAAAGGACGGCAACCAAGCAATTAAGGTCCTCTTTAACCTGCTTTACTGTGTGGTAATGTGACATACCTCTGGGTGTCTCTGCCACTAATATAGACATGTCTGCTCCCAGTATGGCAACTGAGGGCTGGCAATGTTGCTGTAGAAAAGTTTAAAAAAGAAAATGATTCAAATAAAGTGCAATCAATAATGATGTTTCAAAACATATTTAAGGAAATATTTTAAATTTAAAACAGAAACAAAACAAGAAGAGTAAAATAACAATTCACACAGCCTTAGGTACTGTACAAAAATGATTAGAGGAGAGGGGTCAGAAAAGGGGCAGGGTTATGTATTTATTTGTTTTTGCTCAAGGGAAGGTAGTCAGATTTTTTTTGGGGGGGGGGGGGGGGGGGGGGGGGGGGGACTAAATTGTTCTCATCCCAGATTCAGCCTTCCCTTGTGAGATTGATTGTTCATTTTACAAAAGTCAAATGGATACACCACAAAGATGGCTTTCATTTTGATATTTAACGCTGTGCTCTTAGAAAGGCTGTCTGGAAAAACACTTCCAGCAATGCAACTTGGGCATCTGATTTGAGGGACATCTTATCTAATAAATATCAGGCTATTGCATTATCTGATCTAATATATATATTTATTAAGTGAAATCTGATTCAGAAGCACAGAGCAGACGGCTGTACTCGTTTCACTCATTATGTGGATGTAGTGACCGTTAACCAGATCACTAAAGTATTACAAAAACGCTATTTGGCAATAGCACTACAGTGTCCACTGCGTTGACTTTTGCCGGCTGAGCAGGCTAACTTCCGGTTTAGCCCTCCGCTAACTTGAATGGGGGTAAAATTATATACGTGGGGCTGTAATAGACTTTTCAAATGTTATTAACTGAATGGATCACATTCTGAACGAGTACACATAGTGAAACAAGTCATTTCGCTTGGGTTGTGACGCTCAATTATATTGACCCACCATGTTACAGCCGCTGGTTTGGCTGCTTGTAAAATTTACTTCAAAGCACGGGGCACTTCCTGTTGGCTCAGAGGCATTGCGAGGCTACCCAGCCGACCAATCACAGTTCTTACGGTCCGTGTCGCCTCAACGTGTAGTTACAGGGCACGAGGCTACGCAGAGGCTACGCCGTCGATTCTATACAGAAGTATAAATCACACTTAAGAAGGAGGTTGTTGGTGGAAGTCTTGTATGGGGCCTATCCTCCTCACCAGTGCACCACACAACCCCTGTATTTAGACAGGGTTTAATTTTCAGCCTCTGGGTCGATGTTTAGCACAAAAGCCTGCAATATCCAAGCACTGAGCAGCAACAGCGACATGTGGCCACCAGACTCTTTCAGAGCTTTTTCTCCTCCCTCCTTCCACTCCCCCCAACCACCGCCCCCTCTGCTGCTCCTGCTGTTCCTCTGAAAACATTGTGTCCCATGGCATGAGCAAACATGCTTGGCCATCTTTCCTGTGAACCTGTAGAATGGCAGGACCCCCCTCCGTAAGACATCCCGGCCTCCTCTCAGTGTAACTCAGAACCGGTGAGACAACAAACCTTGAAGTTGGGTTTCTGTGACCTTTTAAAGGTATTTTAATGGCCCTATCTCCCCACTATTGAAATATTTGGCAGGGCAGGGTAATTTTATCTCTGTGAAGTGGAAAACAGCTAATCCTGCTTGAATAGGCTACCCTCTAGTGTTTAAAGTCATTATGGCTCACAAATAGGCTTTGAAAGTCTTGTTCCATGCAAACTAGGATTTAATTAGTGCCATGTTTTCACACCAAAGCTGCATCTCGGAAATTATATCGTCAGAACATTACAACCTACTGATGGCTGAAGGGAAACCACAAAAGAATCTAAATTTTAAACATATTTCCTACAATAGGCATGCAGCTATTAATTCTCCATACATTCGATTAGTATGTGTAGCTCCCTTCAGATGCAGAGAAATAGATTCAGCGAGTTTCACAACTTTGTTTTTTCAAGTTCTTATTTGGGAGGTAACCTTTGCCTGAGC
Organism: Micropterus dolomieu; assembly: GCF_021292245.1. Lineage (NCBI taxonomy): Eukaryota > Metazoa > Chordata > Actinopteri > Centrarchiformes > Centrarchidae > Micropterus > Micropterus dolomieu. The sequence goes on along the minus strand of NC_060160.1, from coordinate 11,483,980 downwards.
TTTGCCTCGCTTTCATCCTCCAACTAGATCTGAAAGTGTTTGCCAGATGATTGCTTTCCAAACATGGCTATTTACTCATATCCATAATAGACAGCTTACAGAGACTGAGAAGCTGTTGTGACAATATTTTTAATGAGAAAGGAGGCCTCTTTCTCCTCTAACCTGGTGTCAGTGCAGAGGGTCTGTATGATGTAGTCAATAATTTGAGGGAGTAAAGGTTCAACAGAATATTAACATCACGTGTACACTCTATGATGTGTGTTAAGCTTCTCATCTCTCTCTAAGGCAATGACCTTAGCCACTCAGGAACAAGCAACAAAAAGAAAGAAATATTAGTGAAAATAGAAATGTGGCACATGTAAAATTAATAATAATAAAATTCAGAGGGTCTGTTTACACAAATAATAAAATAACACTTTCTCAGTTACTCCAAGTGGTGTCTGGCCCTGCAGATAATTTTACTTTCATTTCCACAGATTTTGAGATATCTGCTTCTAAGATTTAATGTGTGTAAGTAAGTGAAATTTCTTTAATAAAGCACCTTTCACAGAACAAAGTCACAGTTTGCTTTACAAGAATAAATTATGAGAAATAAAAAGAAGATCAGAAAAGAAAAATACAACTGAATTGAATGGTGTGTGTGTGTGTGTGTGTGTGTGTGTGTGTGTAACGTGAAATCTCAAAAAGTCTGATAAACCCACCATACAGTAACTGCCCAGCAGCAAACATCAGACAGTCAAAGCGATTAGCTTGTAGACATGAACAAAAGGGAAAGATTAAGAGCTAAAGAGTAAGATTTATTTCTCAGGAAGTGGTGGAAACTAAAACAGGTCTTAAAGTAGGGTGAATATTGGACTTACATTTGTCAGGTGGCCAGAAACATGACTTCATATGAATGTTAATATTACAATTGTTTCACCAGAACAACTTGATGCCAGATGTTATGTTCTCAGTTCATTCCTCTTCTCATATGTGGTCAAAAAAAGAGTCAGTGCAGCTATAAATATAACTTTTTAATGCTGTGAGAACAACAAACAATCCCCCACTCACATCCATTTTTATGGCAAAAATCTCAGAGACAGATATCTCTATCTGGGCAAATAAAGTCTACACTATCTGCCACTAGTGGTCGAAAAATATATGTACATTTTTAGCAAAGTGTGTGAACTGACCCTTTAAAGATCTTCTCTCTTGTTAAAAAGGCATATGGAGCAGCTTAATTGTCCACCTATGTTGAGTCCCTGCCAAAAGTATTTCTTTTGAGTGGCAAAAGTACTTGTTTTAGGTGTACTGGTATCAAAAGAGTTCAAATGTATTTCTACTAAGATATGTGTAAGACATATATGAGAGAAAACGTCACAGAGAAAAGTTAGCATGCTCACTGCCTTGTGTTTACTTTGGTCAGTTTCCCATGGATGGATGTTTGTGTCAAGCCATTGAGCCACAACTCTCAAACTAGGTGACGACATTATTATTGTAGTTAGGTCCCCGAAGGGTTATAGTCAGTGTGTTAAAAAATAATATAGGCCCTGACGGTTGAGAAGTCAGCAGCATCTCTTTTCACCTGCTCTGCCCTCCACAGTGGTTGTGTGAGGTCTTTGTCAAGCTCTTCATTTGTCTCCCTCACCGCCGATAATAGAATACAGTAAATATTTGAGAGTTATTGCAGGGATTGGATTAATTACATGCAGTCTTGAGTTTCTGCAATGCATCCTTTGTTCCCGGAGAAGTCACACAACATTAACAAGCTGTCAAGCTGTGAACTGACATGGTTTGTCTCAGTGACTTGTTGTTGGTTTGCAGAACATTCTCTCTGTGTGTGAATAAGTGTGTTTCTGTGCCTTTTTCATGTCTGGGAAGTTGAGTGTATGTGTGTATGTATGTAAGACACAAAAAGAATTAAAGAGGGAGCTAGTGACAGTGAAAGAGTAAGAAAAAGGGGGGGGGGGGGCTTGACTAAACCAAGTGCTTGTACATAAATTGACATGTGCAATTAGGGATATGTACACAGTCCCCCTTGTCTGTTTAAGATCGAGAATAGTTTCCTAACAGCTTCAAGATGCCCTGTTTTGGCTTTGGTTTCAAATCTAAATCGGGGTTGACCTTGTTGAATGATGGTGCTGATGAAGTTCCCTCTGTTCTCTTTGGCTAAAGTCCAACTCCACACCATACATGACGGCAAACACAGAACGAGGTTTGGCTTCACTGGAATCTGATGAATGGTGGATGAAATTCTGACCTGAAGTTGAATTCCCAACATTGTTATTTTGCAAGGTGGTCATAAACACTTTTGGTTTTGGATTCCTGTTTATACGATGTATAAAGATGGAGGGGGCATTAAAACTGGAGGAGCTGAGGGTTTAGCTAGAGCACTTGGCCTGGAACCTCTCAAAATGAAATACTTTGGGCAATTCTTGCAGATTTCTCTTTTCTCCTTTTTTTCCAACTTCTTCTTTCTGCTTTTGCCTCTTCTTTCACTAAGCCAACACAAGTGCTTGCACAAAAAGATTGGTAACTACCCAACCTTTATCTGTGGCTTTTAACACTTTACATGGTGTAGAGTGGCAGACTGGAACTCCAGAGTGGCATCTCATGGGTTAAAGACAGCTGTCAACATCTGTAGCTGTGGCTAGCTTTTAATTGTGAGGCCCAGCAAGTGTGCGAGCAGCATGGTGGAGAGGGGGCTGGCAGGCAGCATATATCAGCGGAGTGTTCACAGAGCAGCTTTCCGGCTGGCCATGTGGACTCAATGATGGTGTCCAGGGGTGTGCTGTGCTCCTATGAAATATTAAATCTGCTCGGCCCCCAAGTGTGGACAGACCACCTGCAAGCAAGCGTGGCGTGCGGCGAGCCTGGAGATCAGATGTCCCTCAGCAACACACATGCACAAACAGACACATGCATGAAAATATACTCGCCAATGTCCCCACACAGGATAAATCTGTAGGCCTGCTCATGCTTACACTAATGGACTTAAAGACATACAAACAAAAAAAAACGGAGAACATGGAATCACTCAAACTGATGTGGGAGGAGAGATCGCTGCAAAAAATGTATTTCCTGCATGTGATAAAGAGCATTTCTGCAGATTGCTAATGAGAGCTATTTTCATTGGAACTTTGTGTGCATAATGCTTGTCTGAATTTGGTTTAAAGCCATGATGTGAAGTGAAAAAGTTAAATTCATGTAGCACCCATGAACAATGAGTATTTCATATTCGCTCTCTATTGAAACAATCAGGAAAGGCAGTGAACAATGATGAAGAACAAGGAAACAAATAAGATCCCAAAGAAACTTAAGCCTACTTCGAAAAGCAGCCAAGAAGACAACGGGTGCTTGTCGACTGCCGTCCCCTTCAGGCCCTTGTTCATTTACACGTCGTGCAGCCGGTCCTCAGCCTCCCTTCTGCTCCCCCGAGGCAACTCAGCCTGCCCAGATGTGCAGCTGTTTATGTGGAGCAGCGATAAAAGCAGCTGGCCTGCCCCTCACATCCTCCGAATGAACAAAGGGGGTCGCCATTCTCCAGACACTCTGCTCTTCAGAAAGAAACTGACTTCTCAGAGTTCACTCACAGCAGGTTTAGGAACAGTTTCTTTTTTTAATCCGTCACTGTTTAACCATTTAACGCAGCCAAAGCAAACGCCTGTAATGATGATGATTATGGTGAGCATCAGCACACAGAATGTATGTAAACAGACCGAGTAGTTTTTAAATTCAATTGATTAAAAAAAATCAGAACAGAAAAATCAATGCATCATGTTTAAGCTGAAAAACAAACAGGTCCCACCTACATAATATACAGTGTCCAGTTTATTAGGTACGCCTAGCTAAAACCCATGCAGTCTAATACAACAGTCCTACAATAACTCCTCCTTCATGATGGTTATAATGTTCAGAGAGGTGTTTTTTGACTTTATGGTCTTTTTCGAGGCTGTCGACTGTGGTGCTGTTGAACTGTCTTACTTTGACAGGTGTTTCTGTTATTTTGTCCACCCCATGTATATCAATAAGTGTAGGCTAAATAACAGAAACAAACTGAACATTAAAACCTTCTTGAAGTAGATTTATTGCAGGCCTGTTAGACTGCATTAATTTTAGCTAGGTGTTCCTAATAAACTGGACACTGAGTGTATATATTATATATTATATAACTGAATCATCTAAATTACCTGCGATGGACTGGCGACCTGTCCAGGGTTCCCCCGCCTTGCGCCCGATGTCAGCTGGGATTGGCTCCAGCCCCCCCGCGACCCTGTACGCGGGATAAGCGGTTGACGATGGATGGATGGATGGAATCATCTAAATTACTCTATTTTTTCTAATATCAGAATCAGAATCAGCTTTATTTGTCAAGTGTGTCAACACTGGGAATTGGACAAGCATTTATCTTTATTTATTTTGTTTCCAGTAAAACATATACATATATATACATAAAAAATGTCATTTAAGTGTTATAAATGTAACAACAATCTTAAAACTATTCTGATCGTGCCTGAGCAGCAACATTTTTAAACACATTCCAGTTTGTATGTCTTCACAGCATACAACTACAAGTTTAATTGTAAATGAGAATACTGCAAAAAAACAGTGTAGTTTAAATCAGGTCACGCCATGCACTATAATGAATTAGTAAATGTCAATCTAACCTTCATAACAGCAGCTCATGTAGGGCCCTATGCGCCTCATACAGTACCTTCTGGTCATTCCATGGACACTAGCGACATCCTGTGGTCATTTTGTGTTAATCTTTCAAATAGTTTTTGTTATATGTCCTTTTCTTGTTGGGGGCTGCCAAAGTTTGACACAGCTACAAGTGAGGGATCCAGATGAGGCATGAAAATGTGCCTAAAAAATAAAGAGGTTAATAGGTGTCGTCGTTTTTTTTATTTCCCCATTAGGCATATGAGTTACCATATGTTCAAGCTGAGTGGACACATTTTACCAAAACAACACTTGCTCATGACATCATCACTTTATGAAGTAATGATGTCATTAGCTGAGTCACATCATAGGTGTTGATAAAATGTTGCAATGATACATAAATTATCAGTGCACTGAAAATCACCACTCACACCACATTACATGCTGCTTTGACATTATTTCCAAGTGCTGTTCAATTCAGCTCTAGTTTATCCACAGTTCTGTATTCTGAACATCATCAGAGGGAAACATCTCTAGTCAAGTGCAAGGAATAACTTTTGCATTTCATAAAATATTACATCTGAATCGGCCTCAGTAGCAACAGGTAAATAAGCCTATAGTTACCAACAAATAAAACTACTTTGTTTTTCATCTGCAAGTCAGACTTCACATAAGTGTTTGGACAGCAGCAGTTCGTTTCAGTTGAACATCCTGTTGCTATTAACCACTGCTAAAACAGTTACATAGTTGTTACAGTTCAACCGACAATGTTACATCCCACATTTTGTCAGAACTGTGACCCTGAAAATATTGACAGGCATCTTGTATCTACTCCCCTAGGGCCCTCTTTTGAGAATTGTCTGTAAGTAGGCTACTCTTTTTATTACAGCTGAACTGTAATTGTTAATTTGTTAATTTACTATTTTGCAGCTGCTAACCAAGCTAGCCACTATACTAGCTATCTGAGGCTATAGTGTTGCCAATACATTATAAGTAACTGATAAATTACAGTTGAGCAAACTTACTTGTGGACTTACTTATGTGTATGTAGGCCTGCATGACAACATAGATTAATTAATGTGTTGTACTACTACTCTATGGGGACTTATGTCATAACGGACTATAGACTATTAACCAGTGCCAATTACTGATGCACCTATAGCTAAGCATCTGTAATTCACGTTAACTGTGATTTTAACAGGACTGACAATTTTGTCTAGCAAAAATAAATGTACTCACCAGAGAACTCCTCATAAGCTTTTTCAACGGCGCTGATGAAATCTACACAGTGCTGTGGGTATGAGTCACTCTAGCCTGACTAACAGGTCGCCATGGTATTAATTTGTCAATCTTAGATAATTCCGCCCTGAAGCATATTCTGCTTTATGGCCTATTTCCCTTTAAATCCATAATTTACTAAATGAACATCATGCTGTATTGAAGAAGACATGAAACTAGCGATTGAGACCATAAACTCATCAGGAAACTGTTTACTTAGGTAATAAATCAGGTGAGAAGTAGGGTCATTTTACCATTATTTGTAATAGAACAGGACTTCTTTTTGCAACCAGAAGAGTCGTCCCCTGCAGGCCGTTCCATAGAATGCAGGTTTAAGGGACTTCCGCATTCGATTCACGTCTCAGATCGGAAGCTTCCCGCTTGAGGAGGACTCATGACCACAGCATTTCTACAATCTTTGTTACAGCCTGGCTCCAAATTTTCCTTTTTCTAAAACAACAATGTGTCTGACCTTTGATTGCTCTCAGATATTTTCTACTAAGATTTTGAGCCATGGTGGACATTGGTAAAATGAAAATATAACATTTATATGCCCTGTTTCTATAATGTATATTTTATACAATTTGGATGTATGATAGTACCATTGAAGTGTCCATTTGTGTCATTCACTTTGACAAAGTACCAGAGTTACCTTGGTCAGGGCACCTTTTTAACCATTATGGTTGATAAATAACAGATAGTTGATCATCTCTTCATAACCCATTGCCCCACATCCCACGCACTCACAAATAGAAGTACGGGTGTGTACTTCAAAGGGTACAAGTGCTTGTCGCTGTGGAGGTACCCTTTTGAGAGACAATCCTATATTGCTAGTCCATTTTGTACCTTATCAAATTGTACCAGTTAAAGTACAATTATGTACCCTGCAAGACATAAAGGTACATTTAAACTGTATATTACAATATTGAACCTATTTAAAGGGTACTAAAATGTCCTATTAAGGGTACCACCCCAATGACAAGCTATTCTGGACTTTAAGGAGACAATTCTCCAGAATTCTCTACACAATAATTGCTTTTTTACTGATATATCACTTTTTCAGATGACAACAACATACCAATTCATGGTAAGAAAAAATTACTTCATTGCAAATGCATGTCAATGCCAATGTATAAAACAAGTTGTAAAGAGTGCTTAAAATATTAACATTATACATGTTAATTCCACCTAATTAAACACCCATGTGAAACTACAGGATGCATAGAAAAATAGACACTTTTTATACTCCTTTAATTTGTCCCCCATCTGTATGAACAGAAAAAATTTCAACATATTTAGACAGAATGTCTCAATGAAACAAACAGTCAATCATCAACTAAATATATGTCAAGAGCCTGGTGGTCTAACTCATTTCCTGGATTTAGCAGAATCGAGGAGTTGTCAACTGTGACACGGTAAGCATGGAAATGATTGTCAAAAGAGCATGGAAATAAACCTTTCCTGCACAACACCCCAAAAGTCTCAATGTTCAGAATTTACTTAAAGGCAGGGTAGGCAAGTTGCCTCTAAAACACTTTTTGTCATATTTGTTGAACCTGTCTATATACACCAATGCATATTAAAAAGTTAGGTGCACTGAAAAAGAGAGAATAAAAATCGGCTGTCTGTAGTCCTCTCAGGGCTGCAGTAAACAGAACCACTCGTTCCATTCGGACCGAATGCAATGATTGGCTGGGTGACTGTCACTCTCCCTCGCTGCCATGGCTACCAGCCCTGCTGCTACAGGAGCTGCCCCTGTGCGCGCACCCGGTCAGCTCTCAGACCTGAAGAGCGAAGTGGTCAGACCGGTGGGTGATATCTGCATGGCTTTTCAACGATAGTGACAACTGAGGAACACCAAGGGGCTGAGAAGTTACAACGTGGTGGCTTTATTTCTGCTGGACAGGTAATCTGGCTTTTATCATTTTGATGGTAATTTGTTACTTTCATCGCTAGCACGTAGCTACCTATGCATAGAGCTAACGGTAGCTACCTACTTAGCATACAGCTAACTGTTGCTACGAGTGCAGACTGGTGTAGGAGCCAGAGTAGAGAATTCCAACAGAAATCCAAATCCAGGGAAACACAACTAATAAGGCAGGCTGGCAGGACAACACAAAGCAACATGGGACAGAGCGTCTACACACTACAATGACCAGACGAAGACTGAAGAGAAACACCAAACATATATACACACCAGGGACTAACGAGCAGGGTGAGAGCAACACAGGTGAAGGGTATCAGGACTAGGTAGGCACAGCAGACAGATACTTGACAGGCAGACATTGGGCAAAATAACCACCAACAGAAGAACACAGACCAGGAGTAAACACTTAGTACAAGAACTAATGTACAGCACTAAAAACTAAGACACCGAACTAGGAACTAAGATACGGGACAAGACAGATCCTAAGTAACTTAAGGATGCAGATGAATAATAATAATCACAGGGCTAAAAACTAACTAAACAAGACTACACAGAGAAACACAGAACCAAAAACGGACTTAAACAGGAAACAACAACACAAAAAACACATTCCTAACAGTTTGACATCGTTCATAGCTAAACCTACTGTTTGAAAACCTTTTACTATAATTGGTGCTGTTATGCCATTTCTTATTTTACCAGAAGTAAAAAACATCCTGTATGTTGTATTTCTACTGTGCCTTCATAACCCTGTACTTCTCACCAGTATACGCTGATTGGACCATGCTGGTTGACCTGGATTACAACCACCGTGTCCACAGTCCAGCCAGGAGAAAAGCTGATGACACCTTTCAGTATGTTGCATTATGAGTACTCCTATGCATTTTACTTTTATTTTATTTATAAGTGATGAATCAAAAAATATTAAACAGTATGAGGAATACAGATAGATGGT
>NC_060160.1:11359884-11472579 GCF_021292245.1 Micropterus dolomieu | reverse complement strand
TGTGTGTGTGTGTGTGTGTGTGTGTGTGTGTGTGTGTGTGTGTGTGTGTGTGTGTGTGTGTGTGTGTGTATATATATATATGCATGCATACATATGCACACACACACACGTTCATATGCCGTTGTTGGAGTGTGAAGCTCAATGCAGGTCCTAGAATTTGTGCTCCTTGGCTTGCACCTGGTCCTCCCCGTCCTGCCTCTTCTTCCTCGGACTGTGACAGCCCTCCCTCCTCTGCTTCGCCTCGACCCCAGGCTGGTCCTGTCCCGGTCTGTGCTTGGCTCTGGAGTGCAGTCCTCAGAGACAATAATGGTGTCAAAGTGGAAGCTCTAACATGCAAAACAACGTACATGTTATGAGTCTAACACGAAATTCACTGATGGAAACGGGAAAATGTGTATCAGCCTGTTTTTAGCTTTGCCCAGTGTTACTGCAGCTGTTAGCACAGCTACCTGATGCTAACGGTTAGCTAGCCAGCTCGTTACTGAATCAAAGTCAGTCTTTTAAACCTATCCAAACCCTTGTGCCCTCCTCGAATTTTGCACCCTCCGGACATCTTCGTGGCAAAAATGTACATGCACAAATAAACTGCTATAAAATCATTATACATCATATTTCTGACAAACACTAAAAGTGAATTATTTTCCACAAAATAAATAGTAGGGAGATGGGGCTTTGGTGGTAATTAGATTCTTGGATATGTCAAAGATTTGCAATAAAATTGATTTGATTGCGTTAGTATTTTTTATGTAGTGTCTGAACCCTCTGGACACCTTTGTGGCAAAAATGTACATGCACAAAAAAATTACTATAAAATCATCATACATCAATATTTTTTTCTGCTTTTTTTTCATAAACAAACTTCTTCTCTGCCTAAAAATACCAAATATTCAATTATTTTCAGGATTTTAACCCTTTAAATGCCAGTTGAATTATTTGAGGCATTGGCAAAATACTCCCACTGGACACCTTCGTGACAAAAATGGCCTCATAGACTTCCATTCAAACCACACTTTTTGATCTCACTGCCACTACATTATAAAATCATGCATTCTGTAATGTAAGCATTTCATTTAGAAGAAAAGTAGTTATATTTGACATTTGTACTGTATTCTACCAGATTCAACCTTTTCCCAGTGTGTGTGTGTGCGCGCGCGCGCGCGCATGAGTATGTGAATCTGTAACCATGCACTGATCATTTCAGGGGTGAAAAAGGCCATCTTTTGAGGGATGTGTTGCATGTGTCTTTGAAGAGGTGCTTGAGTAGTTTGAACTACAACAAAAGCAGGAGGCCAATCAAAAACAGCCTTTAGTTTCTGTATGCACCTGGCTAATGGGTCATTTCATCATTTAGCAGGGAAGGAGAAAGAAAGGCACAAAGAGAAGAAGCAAAAATGCAGAGGCATTTCAGTGCCGAAGACAAGCCTTGAGAGGAAGTCTGACATGGAAGGCTCAGTCTGACTTGCGCTGTCCAGTCCTGGTTGGGATGGGCAGGATCCTCAGTGTCATCTCCACTTTCAGAGGAAGGTTCAGAGACACTCACAAAATAGAGGACTCCAGTGAGCATTCCATGTCAGACTCCCCGTCAAAGATTGTGTCTTTATAGATTCTTAGGAATAGATATCTCCTCAAGACACCCTCAGTAGACATTCCTTCTGCTATTTCTCGGTGTCTCCAGGCAAAGGTTTTCATCATGTGGTCAGATTCACATCGGGATACAACTTTCTGTACTGCTCAAGCAGCATCTTGATATGAGCCTCAGAGGTTGCATCCTCCCCCACAATGCACGATTCTTTTATCAAAGCAGACAATACTGATTACAAATCATGTGCACACAATATGACTAGATTTCTTGCCTTACATTTTGTGAAGCTTTAAGACGGTGTGGGGAGTTACTACAGATGGCTTCAGTCGTCTGGGACATGAGGATGCAGATTCTTCTGTGGTCTTTGATGTTCTTGTTTGCCGAAACTTCTTAGACTCGTTTCACTTCCTCATTGTTAGTTAGTGGAGCCTGTTCGGTTTTGAATTTTCTCTTGAGTTGACTGTGCCAGGTATGCTGGTTTTTCCAAACAGATATTATGAAGGTAAATTATGTACATTTCTGTTCATTTGGAATCTGTTAAGGAGAAACCAGAGGAGAGATACTTACACAACCATTCCCATGTACATCCTTTAAGAAAGGGTACCTCACAATCAATGCTTTGACAACCAGAATGTAGTCTGAGTTGGTTAGATACCTGTCAGCGTGTGATTGCTGATGTTGCTTAAAAGCTGAAAGCTAAATTGTTTTTAAAGCTGGAAAAAGGACAAATGCATAGAAGTGGGAAACAGACAGTAAAGAAAGTAATAGTACTCCGTCAGTAAAAATCCCCCCAAAGTTGGAAACACTCTGTGTGTGTTTATATTTGTGTATGGTAGTACATTACAATGTGTGTCTGCATGCCTGTATTTGAGTCAATACAAACTGGTCAGGGGTAAACTACTGCAACAAGAGAACGATACAGACATGCAAGGGCGTCACTGTGTTGAAAAGTAGTGGGGATATAAGGGCTCACATTATGGATGTGATGATACACTTAGCTTACGAGATGTGGCGATGCACCATAGTAGTGTCACAAGCACAAGATGTGATAATAAATTAACAATCTTTAATAGAAATCAAAGCTGAAATATGAGTTGGGGGGGGGGGGGGGGGGGGGGAGTCTGGGAGTCCTCCACAAGTAAAGCATTAAAGACTTAATTTCCTGTTCTGCCTTTCCTACATGTGTTAAAAAGGAAAATAAAATTCAGGTGGCAGGTGACAATTAAAAAAAAAAAAAAAAAAAACCTATAAGTATTACAGAATATAATGCAGTGCAGCTCTCATTCTGTGTTGCTTTCACATATGTTTCTCCTGTAGATCAACTTTTCTCATATACAGTCCCTTCCAAAAGTATTGGAACGGTAAGGCAAATTCCTTTGTTTTTGTTGTTCACTGAAGACATTTGGGTTTAACATCAAAAGATGAGTATGAGACAAGAGTTCAGAGTTTCAGCTCTCATTTCCTGGTATTCAAATCTAGAGGTGTTAAACAACTCAGGACATACCACCCTTTGTTTGAACCCACCCATTTTTTCAAGTGAGCAAAACTATTGGAACATGGGGCTGACAGATGTTTCTTGTTGCCCAGGTGTTGCCTTTTTAGGTTGATCGTCCAAACAGACTAGTCATGCAGAGCTATTTAATAAGTTTTCATCCTTGGTTCAAACCTCTAAAGACTGCATTTCCTGTTAAAGAGAATAAGCCAACATGAAGACCAGAGAGCTGTCTATGGGAGAAAAGCAAGCCATTGTCAAGCAGCGAAAAGAAAGAAACTACTGGTGTACTGAGCAACAGACGTCGAACAGGTCGGCCAAGGAAGACAACAGTGGTTGATGACTGAAATACCGTGAGAGCTGTAGAGAAAACCCCCAAAACATCAGTGAGTGACATCACCAACGGCCTCCTAGGGGTGAAGGTATCACAATCCACCGTTCGAACAAGACTCAGAGAGCAGAAATAGCGAGGCCACACCACAAGATGTAAACCCACATCAGCAGTAAGAATCAGAAGGCCAGATTGAAATTTGTAAAGAAGTACAGAGATGAGCCACAAAAGTTCTGGAACACAATCTTATGGACTGATGAGAGCAAGATGAATCTCTGCTAAAGTGATGGAAAGGCCAGAGTGTGGAGAAAGAAAGGAACTGCTTATGATCCGAAGCATACAAGCTCATCTGTGAAGCATGGTGCAGGTAATATCATGGCTTGGGCGTGCGAGGCTGCTTCTGGAACAGGCTCATTGATTTTTATTTAATCCGGGCTTTTGACTTCACCTAAGTAAATGAAGTAAAATATAACCTGTGGATTGTTTAATCTATTGTTTTGTCAACGCTTTTAAAGGCTAACGTTAATGTTACATGTTATTGAACTTCGCATTATTCATTGCACTGAATTGAGAAGGTCTAGAGAAAACAAGCAGTTTCAGTTTCCCTCGTAAAGCAAATGCGATATTATTTTGCGATAGTCTGACAATGTTATAACTGGCCACGTAGTTGATCACTTAGTCATCCATGCTATTGTTTGGAAGCTAGATCTAGACAGACTCACCTTTTTCCAGTAAACTGTTGTGACGTGGACAGAGTGGACCCAAATGCAACGCTCAGGATGAATTTTTTCAGGATGGTTTTATTTAGTGGAGGTGAGGGAGAGGCGGATGCCAGGGAAACACAGGCATGGGGAACCAAGGAGACTGAGACAAGGGAGAGAGGAGGCACGGGAGAACTGACCGGGGAGGTTGGTGGAAGAGTGTGGTGGCAGACTGGCTGGGCACGGGGAAGCGCCGGGAGGATGCTGTGGAGGAGGTCCGAGGGAAGAGGGCAGGGTGGCGAGCCCAGCTGACTTGACGGGAGACAAGGGTGAATGAACCTGGGGGAAGACAGACGGACAGCGTTAGACACAGTGGAGACAAAGCACAGGGAAACAGAAATGACTCAGAATACATGAGAACTTGAATGGTGAAGTGGCACCGGGTAAGGAAAAACAACAATCAAGCAGTGGTTGACTGGAGAACCGGGGTAGAAGTATTGTCAGAGATGAGGCTGATTGCTGGCAGGTGTGGCAGGCAGAGGAGGTGGCTGACAAGGTGCAGGTGCGTGTCGTTGGCTGGGCTCAGGAGCAGAGGGAGAGGACACGCAGGGGAGGAGAAACAGGGAGGCAGGCAGAGTACAGGAGACAGGAGAGTACAGGAGAGTACAACAGAACACCAGGGCAAAACAGAATCACAAGCAAAAAAGGAGAAATAAACAGGACACTCACCGACAGCCGGGCTGCCACCACAACATAAACTGCTCTTACAAATATCTACGCCATTGATACTGTAAAATCAAGATCACTGTAACTTAATCAGTGTAATACATTGCTCACCTCAAAGTTAATCTACTTGACTTGAAAAGTACATTAAAGTGAATGCAGCATTGTTGACAATATTTTGTCCTTGTAATATACGTTTCCATTGCATGGATAGCCTTTGGATATTGCTGAAATTGTTCTGAGTCCCCTCCTTAAAGGGTAAATTATTATCATAACAATTATGCAATAATGCATTGCATTTAAACTGCACTTTTCATACACAAAAAGCGATCACAGTAGCCTACTGGTCCTACCAGGCTGGACATGCAGTCTGCCAAAATATTTATCCCCATCCATAATGCACAGATGATGTCCTAGTCCAAGTATTTTGTCTTGGGTATATTTCACATCATGACTAATAACTGGGGTGAATATGGAGACGTATCTAGTACATTAGAGCTTATTGTGTTCATTAAGCCGTACAAAGAAGTGTTGCATCAAAGAATGTACTGTAACTTGAGCTAAAGTTAACAGGAATGTTTTTTTGTATAATGTAATTTAATAAAACTATAATTAAATTACTGAAAAGATCATGTTACTGAAACAAATAATTGTAAGTTACTGAAACATTCTAAAACATTAAATTATATACTAAACAAGACATTTTGAAAGCTTGAACACTGCCTTTGTTTATTTTGTCGCGGATTGAATGTGCCCCTCTGACAAAACAACTGACCCCAGCCAGGCCCCTTCAATAAAATTTGTCTAAAACCGCCACTGCCCTGATTGGCTGACTACACATGTGGATCGTAGTCACACACTCTGCGTAAAGACAGTGCCAAAACGATCTGTAGACATACGAGGGATCTGTAAATGCTCTGTGATCTGCAAACCATGCAACACTTGTATGGAGAGCATTGCATAGAATGTGAAAGACTGTCTTTATGCAGTGGTTTAAAAATACAAGTTAGACAATGTGCGTTTGCAAATTACGAGGAGAAAATTTAATGGGAAAAACAGCAAAACAGTAGTGCCAAAATTCTGATAACAAATGCAACACAATCAACAAACATAATATGACCCTCATGCGCAGACAAATCACTTTGCATTCATTCAAATTCTGGTTGTAAAGTAAGTCACTGATTTTTCTTTGTAAATCATAAAGAGTTTGTTTGAGGATTTTAAATCTATTTGCAGATCGTGTTTTATATTTGTAGATCATGAGGCGTTTCTTTGCAGATTTTAAATCTATTTGTAGATCTTGTTTTGTGTTTACAAATTGTGCAATGCTTTTTTGACTCATAGTATATTCATTTTCAATGATCATTGCATTGTTTTGTCATCACAGCGAGACAATAGTGTAAAAATTCTGAGAACAAATGCGACACAATCTACAAACAGAACATTATCCTCACCTGCACACAAATCACTTTGCATTCATTCAAATTCTGATTTTCACATACAAATCACTGATTTCTATTTGTGAGTCATGATGTGTTTATTTGTGGATTTTAAATCTATTTGTAGATATTGTTTTACATTTGCGGATCATGAGGAGTTTGTGGATTTTGAATCTATTTGTAGATTGTGTTTTGTGTTTACAAGTTGTAATATCTATTTGTGACATAGTCTGTCCATTTTCAATATTTATGGCATTGTTTTACCTCCATACACTTGCCTCTAAATTTCTCAGCCTCCTCAGACGAAATTTCAATGCCTCCTCCCACCGCAAACTTTTGTAGTAGCGCCTCCGTTGACAGACCCCTGAGTGAAATTGCTAGCTAGCTAGCTTACACTTTGCTGCTGAAAATCTCCTGTCCTGCTCAGCGAAGTTTGAGCGGCAAACTGGCCGTTTACTTTGAGTGGGCGGGGTCAGGGAGTGAATTTGGAGAAGGCATGGCCCGCCCTACTATGCCTCTGATTGGCTTAGCCTGATGATGACGTTATTACAGCAATAATTTCGAACAAACTTACAAAAAATATTTATATATCTTTGTCTTTATTAGCTGTACTCCCCAGGCCAGTTGTCCATTAATGTACCCATACTGAATATGTGTATTTTGTATTGAAGCAATGAGTTAGCATGAGTTTGCATGTTCTCCCCATGTCTGCGTGGGTTCTTTCTGGGTGTCGTGCAATATAAGACTCTTTCTTTGCTCCACTTGAAAAAAGGAAGAAAACAGATTTAGACTACCACACATTGACTGTATATAAAAATGGTTGAAATACACTGTCATTGTCATTCAATTTACCTAGCTAACCACAGCTAACACAGTTTACATGAGGGAGTGACATGCCAATCACCTGAGAGTATAGATTATATCTTTAAACCTTTATTTCTTTTTTCTACCACCGAGAGCATCTACAATCTCAAAATATAAATAAAAACATTGCCCAACAAATATGTATAATGGTCCCTGGAAAGGAAGAGTTTGGGTTTTACAGTTTGTACTGCCATTCAGTGATGCCAACTTTGGAGCAAATGAGTGACACATTTTTCATTGCTGCAGGTAACTGGGGATGAAATGTTATAAATTTGTTCTTACTTTTGATTGAAAGCACTTTGTACCCTTTAGAAGTTTAAGTAAAAAGGTGCACTTCTACCTTCTTAAAGACCGATATTGTACCTTCAAGGGAACATTCTTCAAAAGTGTACCTGTACAGAACTGTTCTTGTCTCGTACCTCCATTTTTGAGTGTGCACCCCCACCCTCCATTTTGTTCCACACTGACACTCTGACACTGTTATCACATTTGTATTCAGGTTCAGCATGTTCCAAATCTTCACTGAAGCTTCATCATGTTTACCCTGAGTAAAGCATTCAGGTCCAAGACTCCATGTTTTTTATATGGTTTTACCATTCAAGCAAAAGGAAATATACTATATTTCTTATGCAGTCGTATTTGGTGACTGTTGAAAGTGTGGTGTCTCCACATTCAATTCATTTTAGTTTTTTAAGTTAGTTGGCGGTTGCCTTGAAGGGGTTGAAAGAATATAAAGAATACTCTGTGTGGCGCATTTTAAAATCAAATTAAGAAAGTGCTTATTTCATCACTGTTTGCTCCTCTGCCGGGCATGTAGCCTACGCCATCTGCTGTCACCCAAGAGATTTTAATAAAGGGCGTTTGCAAACTGCCAGATTTGCTAAAGCTGTGAGCTGCATTATAATGTAGTGTTTATGTCACAACAAAGACAATGGGGTATTGTTTAAAAACGTGCCTTCTTCCAAAATGAAATGTGCACTGGATGTTATTATGAATGAGGTGACTCACCCTTGGTCTGTCACAAGGTGGCAGAAGAGGCCCACTGGCATTTACCACCTAAAACTGGAGAACCTTTTGTGCAGCTGCTTTGTCTGAGCCAAATATACAGTGCTATACTACGCGCAGGGAAAAAGACAACTGGGCATTTTAAGGACTGAAGGTCAACGATGTCCTGGAGGTCCTAAACGTGGTCAGGTCCTGGAAAATCAGCTTAGTGCAGGCCTATGTACATAATTTTGAAATTCATGAAACAGTCTGATTGGCCAATCTGTGGTGGACACGTGAATCCTGCATGCTTTGTTTTATATTGTATATTAAGTCAAAATCCCTGCAGGATGACTATTCATTGCTAATGAAATATGCAGACATTGACTTGCCCTTGGAATATATTTGTGAATGAGCTGAGGCAGAGGCGCTCTCTCCCCTCCCCTTTCTCCTTATTTGGATAAATGTCACGGATTACCTAACGAGCGAATCAGTGACTTTTTGTCATTCAGGAGGAGGTAAGACTGTCATTTTGTTGCCTTGGAGACTACAAATCAATAGCATCATGCAGTATCTCCTTGTCCATTCCCAATGAGCGGGTTCAGTGTCTGCTGTCGTCATTGGGGCTGGGGGTGGGGCGGAGGAGCTCGAGTCACCTGGGCTCTGATTGGCTCTTGTTGATAATGAGCTGCCATTGAAGTTTTTCTGACCCGTCTACAGAGGAGGTGTGTCTGTGCCCGACCGAGCGCACGCCTCTTGCATAAATACTCAACACAACTGGGGTGCTGATCAGACGCACCAATTTAAAGAGCTACGTTGTCTTCCCGTGGCTGTCAGACTCGTCGCACAGTTACACTTTCGGTTTGCGTGAACGTACTGTGCTGCTTTGGAGAAAAAAAGGCAGTAAAAGTAGAGAGAAGTCAGTGACTGTAATTACATCCCCTAATCATTAGACTTGACAGCAGGTGTGAATTCATGTCTGTATTTTCCCCGCAGATATACTGGTGAGTACTGGCATCTTTTTCGACTTTCACATGTGTCAGCAATGTTTAGCTTTATTTGTGCTACCCCTCTAGCTATTTGGTTGAAACTACTAAATCAAGAATGAATAGCTAGATCTGTAGGTTTTGCACCTGACTGGTGGGAACACTTAACTACATAGTTGTGCTTTCTTTTGCTTGGTGATTTCCCTCAGAATCAGCCACCTTTGTTCCTACACCCACTCTTGTTCCCTCTTGAGATTTTCTGTGGGGTGTTGCCCCAGAAATTGAAAATTTTAGGTCTCACTGTTGTTGTTGTTGGTGCGGTGTTTGTTGTTTTTTTTGTTTGGAAGCAAATGATTGTCAGCCCCCAGCTTGACAAATGTTGTTGCATGTGCTAATACAGAAAGGTCATAGTGGTCACAGGTGTCTTCGTTTTCTGATGTTTAGGGATAAAATGTACTTTAACACCCTTTTTCAATACCCTTTTTAAAACCAGGAAGCACACAAGCTTACTTTGCTGTATCCTTAAACATTTGAATGGAGTAAGACGAAGGATGAATGCACTCTATCTATTCCTACTATCTATTATCAGTTTCTTCTGGCAGTCAGTACCTCCTAACTTCTTGATTTACTTCTCAACACAGACATAGAGTGCATTGTTAAGACTTTCTGTTCTGTTATCTGTCGAATCTTTTCCTGTCTGTAGAGAAAATATGCAAGTGTCTTTTGAAACCTTGTTTTGTGAGCACTGTTCAAACCTCAGCAGGCTTCTGCCTGTCTATACCAGGAAGTTCAGAATCGACCTCTTTACTGTAACCACACTTGCTTTCTTGCCTGTGCTTACCTACAGTAGACCTGTACTTCTCTGTTCTGTCATGTTAGCCTACTTGTATGACAAATCCGCAAACGGGGTTTAACTTTTTTCTTAAGGGTTAGTTTTATTTCAAAGGTATGATTAGAAATGTTTGAGTATGATTTGGATCTGCATGCTACAACTTCAACTAAAGCCTTTAATGTCTGCACTGCGGTTTTCTGTGTAATTAGGAAGACTATTATTTTTTTTCTCACAACAGTAGCTATATCAAGACAGACAGATAGCAGCATATGTTTAAAACTTGGTCCACACACATCACTAGTATTACCATAAGGCACTGGAGTGGTAACTGATCCATGATGTGTTTTCAGTGGCAGACTGAACCCACAGGAATCTGGATACACTCATTCATTCCAGCACACTTCTGGGGTCTTACTCAGTCCCTGCGCCACCCACATACCTGCAGAGCTGTGTGACTCTGCTGGTGGAAAAGCTCAGTGCTGGCACGGAACGTTAGCAGATTTGCCCTGTCGCCACACAGGCTGAGATTTATGATAGTAGTAGTAAGAACTGTGGGGTGGCAGAGGGGAAACCATTTTGATAATTCAAGATGCAAATTCCACTGTCTGCTGCTCCTCTGATCACTGGGTCAGTGCATTTGTCTGTACCTCAGTGGTTGTAATCTACAGGGTTAACAGAGAATATCACATTGCGCTAGGTTGTCATGTAGGATCACGGATTAACTTTGTTATCTTTCAAGCAACTGTAGCTTTTAAAAATATTGCATAAGTCAATTGCAGTCTGTCTGTGACAGAAGATTGTTTCCATTATTGATTAATGTGCCAACTATTCCCAATTACTTATTCATAGTCTAAGACTATTTTGCTGTCATAAAGACTTAAGAAAACCACCATATTTACATTTGAGAATCTGGATCCCTTTTTTTTTTTTTTTTTTTTTTTTTTTTTTTTTTTTTTTTTTTTGTTTAGAAATATTACTTCTGATAAATTGACTTATTGGCTGATAATTTCTGTCGCTCACCTAATCGACAAATGGTTTTAGCTCTAAACTCTAGTAATCCTTTCCAATACCGGTTTTGGACATAAGGTACATGACTTGTGTGTCTTGTACCTGCTGTCCATCTGTGTCCTGGCTGCATGTGGCATTACAAAGCTAGCAGGACTAGGTTTGCATTTGCATGATCTTGACTTGGTCAGGAGGTAAAGAGGTTTACTACCAGCTCAGCCCTGCTTGACACTGGAAGCAGCAGCAGCAGTAGTAGATGTGACTGTAGTCTGTTTGTTTCCTCTCCAGGTTGACTTGTTAGTTGTGCACCCCCACTTCCTCCTCATTGTGCCCCTTTATGTTTTATTAGGCCGATGTTCTGTTATTCTTAGCTGAGCAGGATGTTTATACGATCCCCTAACAGAAATATGACTGGCAAGGCCTGAGTGTTTATCTTTCTTTCTCTTCCCTCCCTCTCTTCCCCTCTCCTCCGTTGCGCAGGTTTTTACTGTCACTGTTCATACCTCCGTCCCCTCCTCGGCTGCTTTTTGCATTCTTGCCTCACCCTCTCTGCTCCCACTCAAGGATGAAATATGTTCAAGAGCAGCCCCAGCTGACATTCTGTTTTTTCCATATTTAAACCTTGCATATCCTTCAAGCCTCCTTATTTTTATTTTTGGATATCCGGGTATTGTTTAGGCAAAGTATGCCTGTGTCGACTTGTCTGGCTGTTGGTAAAGGTTACTTTACGGTAATTCAAACAGAAGCTTCTCATTTTAGAGCCACATTGTGTGTGTGTGTGTGTGTGTTAAATGTCATTGCTTCAGGGGTTAATGATCTCTTGACTATGTCATGCCATTCTCTTCTCCTCAGGGTGTGTGTGAAATCACTGCCAATCGCCACAGATTAGGGGGGACTCCTTTTTGTTCTTGTTGCCGAATTTAAAGTGAGATGATGCAATTTTTGTGGAATAATGTCACTTGTGGCCACACGAGTATAATAATTGCTAAAAGGTAGTGCAGCACAAGTAGAGCCTTGAAGTCAGCAAACTGTGAATTACACAGCAATATATTTATAAAGTTTGCTAACACTAGCTGCCATGAACTGCTGGTCATACCAGACCAAGTAAGGTGGGAGTAAGAATTGAGCAAGAGTCCATTTTATTGCTTATGAATTCAAGTTTTTATTTCTAAGTAGAGGTATGTTATTTATTCTCTCAAAGGTTACATAGTCTCACTTAAGGCATGACAAGTTTCATTTCAACAAGGCAATTCAAAGTGCTTTACATTTGCATAATCAGGCTTTTTACCTTCAATTGTTCTGCTTTTTTGATCTCTCACACCAGTCAAACTTCGTAGGATATATATTGCCTCTTATTCAACGATTGTCACCATAAATCCAGGTTGCTTGCGCTACAATCTTGGTAAAAGTAGTCAACGGCAAAGGGAAAAACATTCAGCCCTACTTGACCCTGCCCAGACGCACCGTGACCCAGATTGTGGCGAACTCTACAGAGAGAGATTCTACTTAGCCCTGTTAAGATTTGGTCTGACAATTTATGACAGAGGAGAACCTAATTGGGTTTAAAAGCAAGGAACATCTGATTTGTTTTTTTAAATCTTCCCCAAAAACAGGACGGTAAAATTTACAGTGCAGTGTAAACTATTAATAAAAGGATGAAATGGAAAATAAAAATCGTTAATCGGGGGGGGGGGGTTTACCTTCTATTGTTTTGCTTTTTCGATTTCCTATCTCTCACAACAGTCACTAAAGACAAAATTAAAGATTGTATTGTTATATGTGAAGAGTATTGAGTGTAATGTGTGTGTGTGGGGGGGGGGGGTTGGTATGACTCATAAATGAAGACAAAAAGATGAAACTGTGTGCTTTACTTAAAAATTCCAGAGACTGTAATTGCAGATGGAAGTAAAAGTAATGTAGGTTTCAACCCTGTTTATTTTTAAAGGGGACTTCTCTTTGTCTATCAAAACACTGAAATGATTCAGTATTTCCAGTTAGCTAATAGACTTTGAAGCAAGGGTGTTTTGATAGATGAATTAGGCTGTTGTAAAATTAATTCTGTGGAACATGTTTACGTAATCGAGAGAGAGAGAGAGAGAGAGATAGAGAGATATATATATGAGATAATTTTTTTTTATTTAAACAATGTTTTAATCCCTACCACAGTATAATTTTTCACCATTCTGCTCTAGCCAAAAACACATTTTTAACATAAGGCACTAGAGAGAAGTCCACATCTCTTCCAAAAAACAAAACAAGTCCATTGAAAATGTGAGATTCTGAGTGAACCTCTTATCATGTTCTGTTTTTCTTTGTTCCATATAGTCAGTGACCACACAAACCACAAGCCTGTGGCCACTGACCACAAGGCTTTAAATAGAGAGCGTGAGAAGGACACTCAGCATCTTGTCTCAAGACAGCATCTATGTCAGTCCTGGGACCTGCTTCAAGTCGTGTGTGTGTGTGTGTGTATATGTGTGAGAGAGAGATATATATATATATATATATATATATAATATACACACACACTACAACAATGCTGGATAGTGAATGCATTGAACATGGATAAACAACCTCTTGTTACTTTCATCTAAAATGGAAAGTTTGGCCAAGCTTTGATGGAACTGAGTGCATCGAGTTCCACCCCAGTCAAATACCACAGCACGCCCCCAGCACACTCTCACAATGACTGTTTTCTAGTTGCTAGTGCAAGAGCACATCATCCTGTATTCAGAAACGGCCACCTTATGCAAGCCACTGCATGAGCTGTGCAGCTTTGCTGTGCAGTAGCAGAGCATGGACTGGATATGTTGTGGTCAAGATGTGCAGAGTATAAATAAAACTGTCGAACGTGTACAGGTAAAACAACCATGATTTCCAGACTTTAACTGTGTGTGTGCATACAGACAGTCTGATAGATGTGGTTGTTTTCTCTTTTAGATGCATGCATTCATTGGCAGATTGTCACCTAATATGTAGAATTTCAGCCCCCCATATGGACTACCATTGCACAATATCTAATCACATAACTTCTTTTCTTTCAACCCTGCAGCCCAGTGTTAGTGCCCGGCCGAGATATGACTGAGGTGATGATCAACAGCACCCCCATGGAGGACATGAGACTCAGCCCCAGCAAGGACAGACTCTCCTTCCAGGTAGGGCACACATGCATTCATGTATGTAGAACTGTGAAAGACTACTTCCATCCAAATACTCTACCAGAACATTATTTCTTTATATTTTTTTGTCGCATGGTCATCTTGTGGCAGTCTTTATCCATTTATTATCATGAATTGGATTGACATCAACATAAGGAGGGAGCAGCCACCCCATGTTGGAATTTGGTATGAGATGGTGTGTGTGTGTGTGAATAAAAAATGTAAAAGAACACTTGAGATTTTTTTTTCTATTCACTTTTTTTGTTTAACCTTTAAGACCGCTGGCCAAGCTGAATTGTTTTTGATAAAATGACAATCATTTTAGGACAGTTTGACCATGTTTTACTATTATGACCAACTGGTCTGAGATGTGAATCCAATGCGGAAGTCCCTTAAACCTGCATTCTATCAAAATGGCCAGCAGAGGGTGACTCTTCTGGTTGCAAAAAGAAGTCTGGCTCCATTAGAAATAAGGGTAAAATGACCCTACTGCTCACCTGATTTATTACCTCAGTAAACACAAGGCGTTACCATGGCGACCTGTCAATCAGGCGAGAGTGACTTGTACCCACAGCACTGTGTAAATTTAACCAGCCATGCCGTATTAGGAGTTGGCTGTTCACTTTCTCTGAGTACATTTAGTTTTAAGCCTATTGTTCGCTAGACAATGTTAAAATGACAGTTAACATGAATTACAGATGCACCTAGCTTAGCTAGATCCACATATACCTGTTACCTCCACCGTCTCGTTCAAATATGGTATGTTGCAAAAACTCAACATGGCGGCGGTCTATCGGCCACACTTGAGGCTTCAAAATTGCAGTCCACAAACCAATGGGTGACATCACTATAATTACGTCCACTTATATAGTGTATCATTATGATGCTAACAATAGTCATTAAAGTGTAATGGTGTAATGATGTACAGATTTGAGTAGTTACGTGGAAATGCTAT
This sequence comes from Micropterus dolomieu, assembly GCF_021292245.1. NCBI lineage: Eukaryota > Metazoa > Chordata > Actinopteri > Centrarchiformes > Centrarchidae > Micropterus > Micropterus dolomieu. The sequence continues at coordinate 11,457,527 of NC_060160.1, read as the reverse complement.
GCATATATGCAAAATTCTACATCATTCTTTAATGTTTAAGAGGGAAATATAAAAAAGTGTTGAGTTAAATAGAAAATAAAAACGGGCAGGTCTCTCACCTTTGCTTATCTTACTCCTTTGATTCCCCATCTTCCACTCGATTTATTTTTTTTAACACTTAGGGACTCTAACTGTAAACAGACTCTAACCCTTACTACTTAGATACGAGATGAGAGAAGCAGCCATCAGGTGGTCTTGACAAGGTCTTTGTTTTACTGTCAGCTCAACAGGGCCATCTTAGAAACAAAACTACTTAAACACACAGCTGCCTGCTTATTTTAGTGTCACATATGTACCCAGGGTGGAAAGGGGGGGGTGGGGATAGGTGGGGCCCTATTTTAATACTGACACATTCATGTCAGACCATTTATGATTTTGGACATAAAGTTGGCCTAATTATTAGTGGAGCTGCATCTTAACTTGTGGACCAGAGTTACTACTGATGTTGTAAGGACATGGGTATCAAAATATTCTTGAGCAAATTCCACCGGCCGAGGCTTTTACAACTCACAGGGCTAAAAGCCCGTTCCTGTTAGTTTCATACAAGACTGATATAATCTAATCATTTGTATGAAAGTTGAGAATTCATACACACAAACTGATTCACTGACCTGCTACTGCCATGTAGACATACTCTAAGAGGAAGTAGACTGACCCAGAGGAAGGCTGGCTTCCTCTCCCAACAGTTCACACCCCAGCTGTGAGTCTGAGGATGAGAGGAGCAGATGGGGGGGGTGAGACAGAAAAAAAAATATGGTGCCACTTCTCCACTCTTTCATCACTGCTCTGTATTTCCTCACCATGGCCATTTGCCCAAGGTCCCAGCCACTCCATAGAGAAGCACTGTATGAGGTAGTGAGGTTGCCACCAATCACTTCCTCCGTTATGGGTGACGGGGGCTTTGACTAAATTCTGTGAACATTAAATTCCAGCTGCACCTTTTTTAATCTACTGAAATGAATGTGACCTACTAATGGAGAAAGATGAGCAAATGCTTACTGAATTATCTCAAAAGGCCATGTCATGATTCAGGCGTATAGAGTGCACTCCCTCCCAACCCACCCCAGAAGATCCTAAAATAGCCAGTATTGTGCCTGGCTGACCAATGCTTCCTGCCACTGGATGTGAAACAAGTTATGACATGTGTTAGCAAGGGGTCCAAAGGCAAGGTCACTCACTGCCCAACTCCGCTTAGTGCTTACGCACAGTGAGGATTGTCGATGCAGACCAGGAAATGCAGATACATGCAGGCCTTAGACATGAACACAGACATGCTCGCACACATAATCGCACCGCTTAGCATGCTTCTATACGCAGCGGTTTTTGAAGAATGTTAAAGACGCTGATGGACATACATGCTTTCATAACCTGACGACAAACTCTCACATTCACACTGCATTTTCATAACTTTCTTTTTTTGTCTTTTTCCTCCCTTCTCATCTGTCTTCTATGAAATAAACAGACTTGGACACAGCTGGATCCCCTCTATCTCCTGTCTCAGTCCCTCTCCTGCCTCATCTAATGCTTTCTTTCCACTCGGCTCTTTGCCCAGACAGCAACATCACCCCCACCCCCAATGTCTTAGAGTGAAATATGCAGGTCTAAAAATATTCATCCACTTTATCCAAACAGCTAAAAATGCTGTTCTTGGACCAGGAGTGGCAGGCTTTTTCCCCTGGGCCTTTTTTACAGTTCCTGAGAACAAAGTCTGAGGTTGATGTCCAATCCTGCCAGGACAGGGAACGCATGTAATCTCTTGTCAGAATGTCTCTCATGCCCTTCACTTTAGATCCAAACATTTGACTATGGCGCGCTACGTTTATAAGCAGACACATCAGTCTGGATTTGCCGATAACTCTGCTGATTATGTTCTTTCCAAAATCTTTTTTACAACTCAATCTCCAAAGGAATATAAAGTGTTTCACACTAAATGCTGATTGTTATAGGGATAAATGTTTTTATTTATACATATGTCCCAGTAAACCTTCACTTTTTTTTTTGTTTTGAAATGCTATGATTATGCTCTTCTGTAATCTTTTGAGTAGTGGGTGACGTGGTACTGGATGGGTTCATAAGTAGCTACCAGCTGCTTGGCACAGTGCCTTCCAAAGCATTTAGATTAAACATGATACAGCATTTAGCATAAATCTTACTAGACATGCCTCATCTACCCAAACAAAGCCACTGATTTAAATCTTGTACAATGTTTTATTTTTATGTGAGCTCCTATGTGGAAAGCATCATTTCAGCAAAAAAAAGAGCAGGTATGCCACTGGGATTTTAAGCAACAACTTCCCATCACAGATGTTTAGTCTTCACATTGCTTACCCCACAGTTGTTTAGCCTTGTAGTGGCGCCTACAACACTTCTACAAGGCTCAAGACCAAGTTGTGGTATTTTAGAGCCTATCGCACACTTGGCACTAATCAGAAATATGCTCACAAATAACTTCTTGGCTTACAATATGGGACAGCTGACTCTGCAGTTCAGAAATTCAATTGTATTGATATGTATGCCCAAGGTTAATGAAAGAATACTAACCAGTATTTTACCTATGTTTTTAGATATTCCCCGACCCGTCAGACTTTGACCGTTGCTGTAAGCTCAAAGATCGTCTGCCATCCATCGTAGTTGAGCCAACAGAGGGGGAAGTCGAGAGCGGGGAGCTTCGCTGGCCTCCAGAGGAGTTTCTGGTCAGTGAAGAGGAGGAAGAGGAAGTTGATCAGAATAATGGCAGTATCCCAAATGGACAGCCAATGCAGAATTCTCAGCACTAGAGGCTGTGTTGAAGCACCCATACGGTCTTGTTCCCGCTTTCTTTCTGATGGACCCTCCATTTCCCACACTGGTTACACTGCACCTCAGCACTCAACAGACTCGACTGGCAGACACGCATTCGGTGTCTCGTGATGCTGTCTCATTGCCCTTGACGCCAAAGCATCACTCCCACAAGCGAAGCAATACACACAGCCAACACACTTTCTCATACACTTATTAGTCCGCCTGGATTGCAAACCCACCAAAACGGACATGTACACCTCCTAAACTACACTTACTTCCTACCACCGTGTGTGTCTCGGCCCAGAAAGGATGTTCTGTTGGACAGTGGCAGCTTGGTGCTCCATGGACAGCTCTTATACTGCAGGGGGGCTGTACACTGTACTTTACTCCAAAATGGCTGGCGTCATGACCCCAGAGACTTACATACTCGCATACAGAACTATTGTGGTACCCATGGGGATTATCGTCTACAGTACACTGTCCATACCTGTGTTAATTTCTGGATTGATATGTTAATTATTGTGATTGCCACTGCTGTCCATAGATTTGCCTGTTTCTGAGAAGTGAATGTTTTGTCTTGTTTTTGAGAAGTAGGTGTTTTGTGTAAAATGTTGCTGCTCAAGATAGGTATAAAAGGGGGGTGGTGATTGTTGAGTGTTTTTTTGTTTTGTTTTTTTTTTGTTTGGTTTTGTGACCTTCCATCAGGCGTTCAGTTAAAGGCGACCTGGAATAATTTTAGAGAAGTGAGCAGAAAGTGAGAAAATAAACTAGCATGCCCTGTTATGCTTATATGATAACTGTTGTACAAATGCTTGTAATGCAGTGAGGGCACAGTCATTCTATGATCCTCATCACATTGGCCTACTGTAAACCTTATGACAAAACAGTACTTGGTGACAAAGCAAAACAGTAGAACATTGTGAACTAAATGTGATACGAGTAGGTTATTATTCAAAAGGGCAAAGCTGAGTAAGGGTTGACATTTTTGATAAAGCAATGTACAGACCCAATGAAGGACGTGTAAATACTTGTTCCCAATGAGCCAACCCCTGAGGCCTTGTAGTGCGCTGATCTTGTTTGTACTTGGGGTTTGGTTTACTTATTTTATTTTAGAAAGAATGACTGAGAATTGCTCTGAGCTGTACACACCTGAACTGAAAGTCTTTCCTAGTCTTCCTTCATGAAAACATACTTTTGACACCGTGAAGTTCAGGTCACGGGAGAATTCACGCTGTAGGACAGCATTCACAAATCAGTATGGCAGTTTTGTTTTTTTCCCCACAATAAAATGTGTCCTAATGCTTGCCAAACACTGTTAATGGAAAAGCTTATTTGTTCTCTGGTAGTAACTTCTGTCATTGTTTTGTATTGCAATTCTAAATGTTTTTTGTTCACTCTTAAAATCACTGCTTATTGTCTGTGGAACAAGTCTTGTCGGTCAATTTGTGGAAAAGATTTCACTTTTGTCTAAACAATGAAATACTGTTGTACAAGCATGACTGAAATTTCTGTTCTTTGTAATTTCTCATTTGAGTGGCATTAGGGCTGTGTACAGAACATCTCTTTCTCCTGTCACCTACAGGTCCCACATTGGTTTTTGTAAAGCTCAGGGAGATTAGCTGGCATCTTTCTCTCGTGGTGTGGGGTTGTGTGGTGCTGTGTGGGGGTTTTTTGTTTTGTTTTTTTTGGTATTTAGACCACTTTACTCTGACAATTACAGAGACTGTAAATAAACATTTGAATTTGCTATCTGACTGTGAATAACTATGAAGAGTAACTGCCATTTTTATGGTACAAGATGAGTGTTTTACTGGGGTAGTCCTCAAGCACATTTAAAGTATTGTTTCCAAGAGACTTTTACTTCTGTGTTTTTAGATTTTCCTTTTGCGACCCCCCCCCCCCCCCCACTCGCTTCACCTGCAGTGGTTAGAGAAAAGCAGTAGTACTTCCTGCTCGGTATCTCCCTCTCTACGAATACAGATGCCTGTATCAAATACGTATATGTAGAAGCGAGAACAGGCCACATGCTACTTCCTGTCTTCAACTTGCACACAATCTGACTGTAGTTACAACAAAATCTCATTCCTGAGCACTGAACAGCATTTATTTCTAAGTTCCTAAAAAATTGCATGTTTACAATATTAAAATGATGCCATCCAGCATTTTGGAAAATGTTGGTTGGCTCTACCAATCTCTGAAGTCTTAACAATTACAGACATTGAGGATAGTACAGGGTATAAAAGCCTGTGGAAGAAACTCCTCACGCTCTACCCATAAACACTCACCACAATGATACAAGACTAATAAACTGGTTCAGTGGAAAAGCTCTAATGGGGAACTGGGGGATTTACAGGAATAAACAAAGCTTTCTGATCACTGTTACAATGGAAACTTCTCAGGTGATTTGCTGCTATGTACTGTATTAGTGACCCACTAGGTCACGTTTGACTGCCCTGTACCGGGAATAGCCCATCAGAGTTGCTGCAGTAGGGCCTTTGGGGGCCAAGGGCCTGATAGATTGGCCAAGGTGGTACTCTCAGGGCCTTACAGTCACTTCCTGGAAGGGGAACAATGAACTGACATTCTATCCTGCTTCCTTCTTCCTGGAAAAAATGGAGCATAAAGAGTTATAAATACCCCCCAGCTGATAATGGTCAGCAGCCGAGTGTGTGTCGGGCATAGGGAGCCAGTGGCTAGCTCTGAATAGGCTACAAAAGGAATGTCCTTTATCCTTTTCTTAACTGCTCCTTGATCTCTGCAGAAAATGTCATGAGATCATGGAAAGAAGAAATCATGAGAAGTTAGACAAGGACAACCACAGTCCTTAGAGAGACTGACTGAACTTGCATCCAGCTATACACAATCATGTGACTTTCAAATATTACTGGAGAAAGCAATATACTTCAGCTTTAATGAAGAATGGTCCTGTGTTTTGGGGGCTTACAGAGATATGAAAGGAGGCCCCTGAAGCTTATTTCCATAGCATTTTGATATTTTGAGCTGCAGCTCCTCATCTTCAGCCACTTCTCAGCTCGATCAACTCTTTTTTAAAGAATTTCTTCATGCAACTGTAAAATTTGTGATGCTATCTAATCGCCTTTGACACCAAAGCATCACCCAAACAAGAGAAGCAATACACACAAGCAACACACTTCCTGACACACTCATATATCCTCCTGGACTGCAAACCCACCAAAACACTTACTTCCTACCGTTACTTCTACTGGGTATTTTGCGTATTGTGATTTGTTTTCCTCCCACAAGTTTTGTATAAAAGATCTTTTGTGACCTTACGTCTGGCATTCACAATGAAAAGGCAACCTGTAATCATGTTAGAGAAGTGAGCAGAAAGTGAAAGAAAATAAACCAGATGTCACCTGCTATGTCTATGTGATAATTGCAATCTATAAAGGCTTGTTATCACATTGGCCTCCTGTAAGCGTTATTACAAAGAGTACTTGGATGACGCAAAATAGTAGAACATTGAAAACTAAACATGTCGCTAGTAGGTTATTCTTGAAAAGGGCAAAGCTAAGAAAGGACTGAACATTTATGAGAAATCAGTTGATAAAGCAATGTGCCCACTCAATGAACAACATATACTTATTGCCAATGAGCCAATCCCTGAGGCCTTGTAGTGCGCTGATCTTGTTTGTTCTTTGGGTTTGGTTTACTTTTTAGAAAAACATGACTGAGAATTGCTCTAAACACCGGAACTGAAAGTTGACTGTCTGACCTGTTCTTTTTTAAAAAACAGCCATACTACTGACAGGTATGGCTTTGCCCCATCAAACCTAATCGAAGCATTTAAAACTGTGACCTGACAGAAATGTTAACAGAAGTTCAGCATTTATAAATACTACTGTGACAGTATTTCCATCACCTAGACAGCAGGAATTTTCAGTTACAACACCAAGAAATATCTTTCTTTAAAAGCCCTGAAAACCCATTTTCTTCTTCTGACTATGAAGTCCTACACAAACACAATTTCCTGCCAACGAGTAGCAGTTTTAGTTATTTCACTTGAGAGATTTCTGTATTTTTCTCACTGGTTTTAAGTGGGCGGGGTTTAGTTTGGAAAGGGCAATGTAACATGCTTCCATGCACCATCAGGATTTAGCAACATATAAATCACAATGACAATTGTCAATGAATTGAATCTGATCAAACCACGTCACACAGCACTTTGACTGAGTTTCTGAATGTTTTCCCTAGAATTAGATTTGAATACTGATACCATTCTCATTTTCATTCAGTAAATATGTAGCTACTTAGCTTAGCTTAGCTTAGCACAAAGACTGATAACAGCTAGCCTAACTCTGTCCAAAGGTATTAAAACCTGTTTACCAGTCCCCTAATTAACATGTTTTATCTTGTTTGTTTAATCCATACAAAAACTGCTAAAGCTTAAGCTAAGCTAACCCGCTAATGGCTTCAGTTTCACATTTACTGTACAGATATGAGTGGTGTCAATCTTCTTCTAACTCTCTTCAAGAAAGTGAATAAGCATAATATGTCCAAAATATAACTCCTGAGGATGTTTTTTTTAATTGTATTGTTGCTTATTTAGTCATGAGTATTTTATGTTAAAAACAATCATGATTTGAAATCAAGTTCTCACAGACTTTAATCTTTTACTGCCATATGAACATACCCTTGTGTTTTAATTAACCCCACTACCGATTTTAAGAAATTATTCTCTTGTATCTCTGGTGTGAAAGTGATTTCCTTACACATCAGTTTGTTAACTACTCTGCTGGTGGTCAGAGGTGACAGCATTCATTTTGCAAATGGTAAGATGAGTACTTCGTGAGAGTCACTCACTGACATAGGAGAATGGAGTGTGTCTCGCACACCATTGTTGGCATGAGATACAGTATCTTTAAATGTTTGTGAGAGCGTGTGTGCCTGGCAATGTATTAAAACTGTTGTCAGAGCTCTCTGAGTAAAGTCACTGATAGCTCTTCTAGTTCATTCTTGGAATTCTTTCCAGTGGAAACAATCCCATCACTGATCCCAGTGTGTCAGCAGAGTCTGACCTGCCAACCCTTGAATTCTCCCCGACTCCCAACTATAGTTCGCATTAACGCTGTTTCACTGTCACTCCTCTACACACAGACTCATACCAACCCCTCCCTCTTCAGTCTGGTATGTCACAAGGAGAAAAATAATACTTATCCGATTAACTCTTTTTCCACTCCCTCTCCATTTTAACTTTTTTCTCCAATGTAGTTGTTTTCTTGTTCTTTCTATTTTTCGCTCTCCCAGACTTTTATCCCATTCTGTTGTTTCAGCAAGTTTCCCATACTTACATGACAGTAGAAATACACTCATTCCCACAGTGCAGGTTATGTAACGTAAGTTAACATTTCATTATAAACATCGCCCCTGTTCTTATTACCTTGCTATTTTAAAACTGCAACCTTCCTTTATAAACCACTGAGATCTCTGTGTGTGCACGCATAACTGTGTCTGTGTCTGTTTGCGCAAAGCTTGCAAACGGGCACATGTGCTTGGAGGTTTTATGTATAACTATGTCTGTTATTATGAGTGCCATGTGCGTAAGGGAAAGATTCTTTTCCCATGGTTCCTTAAGTGTGAGAAGAAAGTAGAGCTCTCAGGACACGAAGCAAAAACTCTGCTAGTTATTTATATCCTGTCTGGAGATGGCCCGCCAAGCACAGACACATATCTGGCACTGTCAACAAGGGAAGAGCTAGAGTAAGATATGCTGAGAGGCATACAACAAGGAGGGAGGATTAATAGGTGAAGGGGTCAGGAAAGGAAAGAGAAGGATGATGAGGAGGTAGAGTATAAAGAACACCTGCACTGTGACATGGATGAAGCACATGTTATAAAGACTGGTTGTCTCTCCAACTTAGATAAGACTTGATGAGATATGGTAAAATGCAACCATAGCAAAAATGATACTTGGGAACTTGCATAGTGTCAAAATGCCCTCATAAAATGTACTTTCCAATGACACTATAAACACCATGGAAGGGGAAAAATGCTAACAAATGCACGAGATGCCTGCAAGTTTCTCATTTCACTGTAATCTGTCCTTTACCTGAATATATTCCCGGAATATATTTGACATTTGAAAACCCCACAAGGCCATGTGATGCACCAATCAAGAACAGAGGAGCACAAAGTATTGATTGCTAGTCAAAACAAAGCGTCTGCAACGTCACAGTTAATCAGAGTCAAGCATACTCAATTCTCAGTATCTTAGAAGACATAATGCAACTGCACAATTAACAGCCACAACACATGTGGATGGATGAGTCTAAGCACCCTGGGACTCATTCTCTATTTAACAGGGTGATGGAAGGTACATCTCCATCTCATCCTCAAGTTCTAAGCCACAGCCTGTGCTCTCCTATAGGCTGTTGTTGATATAAATAGACTGCTTATGGCCCCGCCACTCTTGCCTTATTGCCTAAAGACCAGGGTGGAAAAAGAGAGAAAAGAGAGAGGGGATAGGCCCAGGACATAAACGCAGATACAAACACAGTGGAGTTACAGTAACGTACATGTGCTGTTACAGGTGCGAGGCCGAGACATGTTGTCAGTGTGAAGAGAAGGTGAGGTAAAAGAGAAGAAGACGCAAGTTAAATCATCCATGTCCCCTCTGTGAACTACCAAGAAAGCACAAGAGGTCATTAGAGGGAAGAATGTTTAAAAAAACAAACTCTAGATGACTTTTTTTTCAATAAAGCCTATAAACTGTTATCAATAGAGTCCATTGAAAATAAACCAAAACACAGTGTCCAATGCCTGAAAAAAGTCACTCTGTCTCTCCCACATGGATTTATGTAAGTAGAAAGACATGTCTAACATGAATTAATGTTGTTGGTCTCTATGTTTATCTGTTAACGTGAAGTTGCATTTAACTTGGCTTACCTTCCATGCCGTTTTTATCAGCAAACATAGCTAAAGTGTACATGTTTTATGTTTCTCATGGATTAAAATGACTTGTGATTCTTACCAGAGAGCTTAGATATTTGGAATTCTCAAAGGGAATATGATTAGGAGCTCCTGATCAAATTGCTTTTGCTAAATTATCTTGGACAAGCATCATTAATCATGTGGATGTGCTTCTCTTTTGAAGGTGAGTTGGCACTAAACAAAAAAAAATGGGAGCTTGTTTCAAAGCAAGGTTTTTTCCGTTCCCCTCTGAAGTGATGCGTTGACCCTTGAGAAGTTTATACTGACAAAGCTATACAGTTCACTCAGTCTCTCAGATAGAGTGCATGCCATAGAGACCAGGTCATGGAAAAGTCTTGAGTTTGACTAAGTGCACTCTCCCTTTTACCCTGTCTGTCAGTCCTTCTCTACCTCACTCACCACACACGCAGCAGCATACAAACACACAAGAGAGTACATGTGCATGCTCAGATACACACAGACACATTGACCAGTTTACACACACACACACACACACACACACACACACACACATCACTGAATGCTGAGGTAATTTGTAACAGTAGAACAGCTCATAACTGTGGGTAAAAGAAACAAATGACACATGCTAGGATTTACACTACTTTAAAAGGCTATGTTGGGGGACTCATGAAGTATATCATCAATACCATGCTTGAGATTTGAATGAGTTCTGGCATATTATTAACACGGGGATCGGATTACTAAACACAAACGTAGTACCAGAAACATACCAATCCAGTGGCAGTTCATTTCAGTGATTTCAAACATGATTTAAAGACATTTATGTCATTACAAGGTTAAACAATCAGAAATTAACTCTAACTAAGTAGAGTCTATTGAAACAGTGTGAAGCCTACTAGATATTTTGTCTTGAAACACTTCAACCTTTTAAAAATTCTCACCTGGTTGCAAATGTTTATATAAATGATGATGCTGTGATAGATTAATTGTATTAATTATTTTTTCTTTCCTCCCCTACATGGGGATTGCAGACTTTATCTTGTGTGATTGATAGTTTGTTTGTTATGCATTGAGTTTTAAAAGCTCAGCTACTAAAATTACTATTTTGAGGTATTTGTTCTTTACTTGAGTATTGTCATTTTATGCTGCTTTATTATTCTACTCTACTACACTTTAAAGGGAAATATAGCACTTTTTATTTGACTACATTTACTTGACAACTATGGTAAAAAGTTATTTTGTTACAGATTTCACTATCTAACAACACAAAGTAGTAAGAAGCTACTGTAGCTCCATGTCCACTAGCTAAAAAATTTAAATGCTGTTCAGACATTATATTATTTAACCTGTAATAATAATGAAATAATATGATATATAATTGTACATCACTCACATTTTGCTGATAATACTTGTAGACTTTAACTTTGGTGTTAAATGCTGGGGTTTTACTTAAAAATGAGTATTTTCACATTGGTACTTTTACATTGTTACAGATCTGAATATTTTTCCACCACTAGTACTTGCATTAGCAGCGCATGCATGGAGTCTTTTTCCCCCATTGTCTACTTTTCACCCTTTGCACCTCCTACAAAGACTATAAGAGTGCAGGTAATTTGATTACTGCTTAAAATATAACAACCATAGTCACTATCAACATGTGAGATCTACACTGAGGCAAACACTGCTCTACATACTGCTACTGCGGTCACCTACTCCATGAATGTAGCTTGTACAAACAGCACCCCCTGTTGATGTATGAGTGTAGGGACAGGTGAGGGGTAAGAAGTTGAGAGGTCGAGTTAGCAAAAACGGTAAGGCGGCTACCCTTTCGCTGCAGTCGTAGCAAGTAAACGCACTCAATGAAAGCGAAGTTGTCGTGTGTCCTCGCAGAAAACAGAGCAGTCGAGAAACAGTTTCAACGGGCGTCAGCTTCAAGGACTATTAACGTAATTGCTGATACGCCTTGCTAGTTAGCTAGCGTTAGCAAGCTGCTAGCTGGCTTGCTAAATCGCTATGTCGCAACCAAGTGTTTGGACTTCCTGGAGCTAACGTTAAGTAGCTCACCTAAGACAAACCATACCTCTGGAGGAATAAATACGAATGGTGGGTATGTTGTCATCCAGCAGTATGTAGTAACTATTTGACAGTCAGTTAATGAATTAACTAGCCACCAATGTTAAAACGAGAAAGATAACATGAGATAGCTTTTGTTTTATGTTGGATTTGACTTGCTAAATTAGCATTAACGTTGTTTGTGTGAACCTGGTTCTAAGCTGCACATTACCGTTCGCTCAGTGATCTGCACTGCAGTCACCGACAGCAAATATCCATGTCGTCTCAAGTGGGCGTTATAGTGTACATACAGCAAGTTTCCTTATTTCTGATGGTAACTTAACGTTAGGTACGTTAATGCTACGGTGACATTTACTCTCAGTTGGTCATGTTAGGTAAAATTGTGTTGCCACTAAAGAGCATAAACTGTCATAACGTGAACTATCGTAGCATTAACATTTCCATCCGCGAATTCATTTTGACTCCACATCATCACACCATTGTTCTTTAAGGTTGTCACTTGCATAGAAGATTAGGGTGAAGTAATTATTTACGAAGCAACGTGCAAATCGAAGGGGTAATTATTTACAGACAGAACATGGCAAATCTCGTATAACTAACTTACTTAGGTTTAAAGTTAAACGTTGGCTAACCCATATTGTTTTTCTGGCTAAAGTCCTTGCGCTTTCGTTGCCCCACCCAGGGATTATGGAAAATGCGTGCACGTCAAATAAAAGTACACTGGCCACTTACTGCTCTTGATTAGACTGCATCAACGAATATACATTTATACATCATACATAGACTTTTGTACAGCTGCAACTGTTAATGAATCCCAACCAATTCAGACACATAGTCAGATGATCAAAAATAAGTAATCAAAATGCTTTCCTTGTTTGCTTGTTTACACTGGGATTATTCTTTTTGGTCATTAATTTTGTTTCCCCACCTGTGTGCAGTGAGGATGCATGTGCAACACACATTACCCCCATTACCTGTGGGGGTGCTTGATAGTGGTTGAACTCTAAAGGATATTGTCAGGGAAATGTTACTCCAGAAAGCCAGGTTTTCCACTATGTCCAAAAATTATTTTGCATTAAGTTCAGCCTTAATCTAATGGGGTTTTTTTGCCTTTTAGCTTATCTGTTTGACAAATTGATATCTAAAAATTGTGTAAGGATTTCTGTGAAACTTAGTCAATATTGAGAGACTTGATTCCCAAACTTTGTATGCAAGTTTACATCAATCAAATACATTTTAAAATTATAGCCGCAAGCGGCAATGATCGGGATCCAAGCGAGTCGCGAAAAACGCAACATTTGACATTTTTAGAGGAGAAGAATAGACGCAGATGACTTAAGAGATTAAAATGATGAAAGAATTTGGACTTTGAGATAATTGCGGAAATGCAAACTTGATTTTTACAGCATCACTTTGAGATCCTGACTACTAGTAGTACCTGACTACTGGGTGAAATGTTCAACCCACCTGCGACATGTTGTGTTTCCAAGATTTAAAGTTTAAGCTGCACGGGATCCAAATAAAATGGTAAGAGGCTGTTTCCACACACCTTCTCACAGGTTGAGGTAGTGACATCACATGTACCAGACCCGGATAGTTTTGTCAATTTAAACTTAAAACACTTACAACTGCCAAGATGTTGGTGAGAAAATTCTGAACAAAATCACACATCATTCTGCTAGTTTTGGGTGTGTTGTTAATTATTTTGGTGGCATTTGATCCAAAACTGAATTAAAAAGAAAAGTTTTTTTTTCCTGTACAAGTTACAGCAAGATACTGAATCTCACTGCAGAGTCACCGTTTGACCAATCTGAAAACCATTTGACACACTTGATATCGGCCATCTGGCGAACGACTCTGTCAAGTTTGGTAGGGTTTGAAGAAAGACTTGTGGAGATATAGATGTTCAAGGAATTAGCATATTCTGAAAATATAGAGTGACTGACTTCTGAGTTGATGTTGTAGTGAGACAAATCTTAGTCACAAATCAGTGGATGTCCTGGAAAAAATTTCAGCTCTCTAGGACATATGGATGATTTTCTTACATTTTTTAAAGTTAGGAATGAGAAATGTCTAGAAATTTACATGTCTTTAAATAAACCACGCCCACTTTGTGCGATCATTACCAAATTTTATACATCAAATGAGTATTGACCCGAGATCGTACAAATTTCGTACGAATCCATCCAGTGAATAACGAGGTATAAATTATTTGCAAGTTTAGCGCCCCCTAGTGGAAGAATATCCCAGGACCGCTCAGCGAAGCTTGGGCAGAGCATCTGAACAGATGCATCAAGTTTGGTTACAATAGCTTAAGCCAATTTTGATTTACGGGAATTTATGTAGAATTGTACGTTAAGACACAAAAGTACAAATTTATGGGAAAAAAACAGATTGACGTATTAAAATTTCTTAGATAACTTTTGATCAGCGACGTCCGTAGATGATCCTGACAAAGTTTCAGGTCATTTGGTGAAACTGTCTGGGACGAGCTCGCAAATATAGGTTTTAGAGAAAAGATAAAGTTGTATAATTTGACATTTTTAGAGCAGAAGACCATTGGTGCAATGATGCAGATGAATCCAGAGATTACAGTAATGAAAGTTCGACTCTAAACGAAGCCGTTTTCGAGATAATTGCAAAAACGCAAAGTTGATTGTTATAACGCCACCATGAGGTCTACGAGGGCCTTTTTTTTTTGCCTGAGTAGTGGGTGGAATTTGCAACCTACGTGCCAATTTTGGTGAGTTTTCGTCCAGCAGTTTTTGCTGCCCAAACACTTTTAGCGGAGAAAAAGAAGAAAGAAGAAGAATCAGAAAAAAAACAATAGGGCTTAAAAGTTGTGATTGAGACCGTGTTTTTGGTTATCACATCAAGTTGGAGAGTTGTTCAGTTCTGGCGAAGGTGTGTTCTCTCCAAGTACCCTCTATGTTGTTAAACAGCCCTGCACTTAAATCTATTTGCAGTTAATTTTACAGCATTATCATTTTTTCCCCCCTTTCTCGCTCTCTCTTTCCCTCTTTATCTGTCTCCTACACACACACACCACTTAAGCTCATTGTTTAGCCTAGACATGCTTGACCTCTTCACTCTGCTTTGCTCTGTTGGGATGTCTGTTCTTGGCTTAAAGTAAGGAATGCAAAATGACTGCCAGGGAATTCAGACTTGGACTATGAGGAGTACGCTGTGTATTGCATGTGGTGGTGTGTTTGGGGAAGTGCTTTCAGGATCATTACTATGGTGATTTAAATAAATGTTAAACCAACCCAAATGGACGGGACTAAATCAAACTCAGAAGTAATACTTGCTCTGGAGTATGGAAAGTGTTTCCATGGATGTCTTATGTAAATAGTGTTATGTCCCAGGTGCACATGCCATCTCTGGCTCCAGGTGTGTCATGTGTTTTTGCTGTATCTATGAATAGGCTCATCTGATTGTTCCAGCAGCCACCCAAGGGTGTGTCGTGCGTTTTTGTGGCGACAAAGCCTAATTGTGGCAATTGTGCTGAGCAAGCCTGTTTTCTCACTTGCCTCACATTTTCCGTCATTAAAACCAGTAACCTTTAAACCCGTATTGCATCTTTTAAGTGTACCTTCAGCCACTTAGGCCGCTGCCGTGAGACTTGCTGCATCATGGTGCCGAAGAGGGTGTGAAGGAAAGATGATGGGGGTGTTGGGAACAGGAATTGCAACCTGAACGCTTCTGCAATCTTAACAGTAATTGAGGTGGAAAGGTGTAGTAGTTACAAGAGAAGAAATCACCTGCTGGATGAAATGGCTCCCTGTAGCATCATCTCGGACTCCTTGCGTCAGCAAGGCCAGGGCATAATCAAATCGAGACTCATTGTAATTTGCCTTTTAACCTTTATCTCAGGGGACTTGCTAGTAATTTACTTGCTCCAGTGCTAAGCTTAAGATTAGTGAATCTTATTGTTTGTTTAGGTTGTTTTAAAAAATAAATAACCTTTGCGTTTTTAAGTGTTTTTGAGCGTTAGTCAGCAGTTTCCGGTTCTTGTTTATAGAGGCACACAAATAGATCCAGATGCTACATAAACACTTTTATTGTTCGTGTCAAGTTTATTTACATAGCTTTGAGACAATACTGTCTCAGCATGTAAAAGTGCAGCACATCAAAACATTTGACATTATGTGACTTGCTCAAGAGTGTGTTATTCATCCACTTGCCCCAGACAGGTGTTTTAAATTATTCTGGCTACTTAGACCTCTTCTCAGGTTTGGTGGAGCCATACTAGGAAGTGCATTAAAGTCCAGGTCATAATAAGGTACAAACAAAACAGGTGCATGAGAATGGACATGAGAGGGAGATTCCAGTCAACCACACAGTCCTGAGAAGAGGTCTAATCAGGCAAAAAAAAACAACAAAAACAACACCTTTCTGGATATATACCATATATAGGGATTTTTAAGAGGGACATGTTCCACAAGTGTAACCTTACCATTTGAAGCTAAATGTCACTGATGTCATTGAAATTGGCATGGCCAGATGAACCCCTTTTAAACTTGATTAGATGTGGCATGGAGAAGGAAGATCATGTTACTTGGTTTTGAGTTTCAGAAGGATTACAAGCTGAGTTCACTTCCCTGGGGGATCTAATGACCATGTGTTATTTCTGCTATGTTGCAACTACTGTTATGAATATGCCTAACCAGTGTTCAGTCTACTTAAAGTAGGGTTGGGCCAATGCCATGACTGACATCACAATGTTGAGCTTGCATTGCGACCCCCCCCCCCCCCCCCCCCCCCCCCCCCCCCCCCCCCCCCCCCCCCCCCACACACACACACACACACAGACCCAATCCCTCTAGCGGTGAGGTTTCACATTGCAACCACTACCTTCTCAAGCGTGTGCTCGTGCGCCTGCTTGAACTCATGAGTGAGCCAAAACGGAGACCGACACACCAGAGAAAGCATTACATGAAATGCTGGAGACTTAGGTAAACTCCCACGATACAGTAATATTTTTATCAGCTTGATGTTGAAGTTGCATGATAATGGTACACCGACTGCATTTAGCTGATATGATATGTTGGCATTAGCTAGCCTGCCAGCTTTTCAATAACTTTTTGTGTATCTTTCACTGGAGGCTCACCAATGTGAGCACAGCTAAATGTATTGGATAATAACGATAATAGTTATTGAGCTAGACTGAATATTGTAAATGAGATTGTTGCCACACTTAATGTTGTAATGTTACTGTACTGAATGGCTCTTCCACTGTGGTGTTGTCCTGTACTGTTATGTTGCATTATTGTATTTTATGTGGGTCACGTAAGTTACGGCGACTGAGACTGGCAAACAAGCTGTGTACCCGAGTATCGGTAAAATGACAATAAATCTTAATTCAACATTACGAAGCAAAGAGTGATAATCTAGCTCATACTAATCTAGCGGGCTGCCTCTGCATTGCATCACTGGTGGTTTTAGAAACAAATCATTCCACATTAGCTTTGTACTGTTAAATAATTTCTTGCTAAAATCAACACTTTGATATAATACCAGGACCAGCATTAGCTCGTGAAGTAATGTGGCAAGCCATACAACACACACTGTATATTATAATATTACTACAACACTATAAATACTATAGTATTTTGCAACGAATAATATTAGGAACTGGTCGGTGTTAACTGGCAAGCTAACGTTACCTAAGTTGAACCAACTAAAACACAAAATCACAATATATTTCACATGATTTGCAGTAATGTTAGCTTCCCTGTCCAATGAAAAACGAACTCTCTCGGTTTTTTTGGTTCTAACACAAAGTGTACGTCTCTCCATGACTCAAACCTTTCCGATGTTGACCATATTTTTCGTCTGTAGTCGATCTGATTCTCTTTTGCCTGACGGGCCTGACAGTTCATAAAACCTTTTTGTTGTTGTTTATCCTTACGTAGAGTTTGTGTTTGTTGGAGTCTATGTTGTGTTTGGAGCTGTTCGTTTTTTGGTGTTAGTAGACTTGGGGATAGACGATATGGCCAAAAATGTTATCACGATAAAAAGTTTCATATCTTTCGATATCGATAATTATCACGATAAATATCAAATAGTAAATCAAAAGTAATAATCAAAAGTAAAATTATGTAAAACCTTTTTCAGTCCTTTTTCCTCAACAGAATAAACATCTTAAGACAAATTAAGTCCTAATTTGTGTATGATTCAAGTGAATCAAATCAACATTTATTGAACATTTGTTATTGAAAAAAATACATTGCGATAATTATTGTTATTGTATGTGTTGTATTATTTGAGTAGGCAAGAGGCTCGGGAGTGCATGCCTATGTAAACCAATGGATTTCATGGAAAATCCGACCTGATTTCTTCACATAGGAAGCAGCATTGTGGCTGTTCCAACAACCGAAAAATCAGGCGAATGGTTCATTTTTATGTGAGGTTACAACCCGCTTACAAATAGGCAATACAAAGGTGATTAATTTAAAAACTACATATAGTCCCTTTTTAATGGTTTTTACATTTACCTTCATCTAGTAGGCATTGGTATCTATACAGTTTGTATCTATGTGGTTTTATTTCAAACTAGTTACTACATCACCTGTTTTCAGATTTCCCTGGTAATACTTACACTACTAAGATGTATAAAAAAAAAGAAAAAAAAAAGTCGTAAAGAAAGTAATCAAATCATTCATTTCTTTATTGAAGGATAAAGTTTAAGCTTATCAGTTTTATTTGGATGCAGGTTTCCTTTGTAAAGGTGTTTGTTCCTTATCTTTTTATGTACCAAGCCTGCCAAAAGCAAAAGCTTTTTTTACAATTGAAATGCTCATAATTAAAACAGCTAGCTGGATACATCATTTCCATGGCAAATGAGAGTGTGACCCTCTGTATACTTTGGTTTTGATGGTAGATTTAGAGACTCAGAACAGAAGAACACTTTGCACAGGTGTGTAGGAGATGGACAAATGGATCAAAAGTTGCAAATAAACCCCAGCACACTGTATAACTTGCAATTAATACATTTATTTGCTACTTTTTTGAGCTAGACCTTCAAATCATTTGCCTGATGAAGGTCTAGCACAGAAATGTAGCTAAATGTAGTATTGCAAGTTAGACAGTGTGTGGGAGTTTATTTGCAAGCTGATTAGAAACATGTTTGATATAGAGATGTATCAACATCAACACCAGCTTCACTGGATATAGAAGTTATATTTTACCACAATGTTTTTTAAATTTTAAGAATGTCATAAAATGTTTATGCCAGTGCACATACTGTACAGTCAGTGAATGATTTTGAAGCTACACCCATACTTTGTTACCCATAGTCAGAAAGGTTCCCTTATTTACATTCCACACAAGGAATGTCTGCCTGAGTTTCCACTGTTTGTGGGAAAATATGTCAGAGTAACAGCAGTCAGCTATTGATGAGACTGTCGATAACTCCATTTGTTTCATGTTACAGAGTTGTTCCACTTCACCTGCCTTTCCACAGTGGGAAATCTAAGTCAGGAATAATTTCCATAAATGTCATCGTTTTTTATCCCCTTAATATAACAACTTCAGCTCACGCTTGACTGCTCATGACCTTGTTATTTATTTAGCTTTGATTTATATTCCTAATCTTGTATCGTTCATCTCTCCACAGATGGCTGTGTCGGTGCGGGGCTTGTACTTTGTGGTGACACTGTTCTTGGGTAGTTTCTTTGGAAGTGTCTTCATGCTGGGACCAGTTTTGCCCCTTATGTTGCTGTCTCCTGCTTGGTACCGCTGGATCACTGATCGCATCGTTGCAACCTGGCTCACCCTGCCTGTGGTGTGTACACCAGCTTAGCCTTTGCTTAGCCTATTTCTGTGCATGCCAGAAGGTCTTAAATTAACTGTGTTTGACACTGTCATGATAATCTGCATCATCTCAGCCTTATTTATAACTCTCTATTTAATCAGATATTATTTTTGTCAGAAGTAGACTTAATTTATACCAGATTGCCCTTAAGAGCAATTATGCAAATGTTGTTTACAGTATCCACATGAATTGATGGCATTATTAATTTATTTTACTCTCACTCTTGTCTCTCTCTCAAATTTATCTTACCACCTTCCCAGTCCCTCCTCTTTCCCTCTACACCCTTTCTAAATTATCATACCTTTTTCCCCTTGATTATCCACTTCTCCATTTTGCTCTGGCCCCTTTCCATTCTTCCCTTTCTTTTACTATTTCTTAATCTCCACCCCCCACCCATCCTGGCATCTCCTCTGTAGTCCTTGCTGGAGCTGGTATTTGGTGTGAAGGTGGTGATAACAGGCGATGGCTTCATCCCAGGGGAGCGAAGTGTGATCATCATGAACCACCGTACACGCCTGGACTGGATGTTTCTTTGGTGTTGTCTGCTCAGGTACAGCTACCTTCGTCTGGAGAAGATCTGCCTCAAGGCTGCCCTGAAGGCTGTGCCTGGCTTTGGTGGGTATACAATGGGTGCTTGCCCTTTACCTGTACACACATACCCTGCCCACCTCTGCATAGCATAATATAATATATGCTTTGCAATGTATGGCTTTCCTTCATGAAGGTTGGATTTGTTGCAGGACTGTTATATTTGACTAGTAAAAGCCTCCTGCAAGAAGACAATGGTTTGACAAACCTGATTTCCAGAGGTAGTATGTTACATAGCATAGGTACTCTGATGGCAAAGGCCCAATGTCAGATACTGTTCCTGGGAAACATAGGTTCTGCCTGCTTTGAGAAGCAATCAATTACCCATGTAAAGGGTGAATGTATTCTCCAGGCTGGGCAATGCAGGTGGCCTGCTTCATCTTTATTCAGCGTCGTTGGGAGGAGGACAGGAAGCACATGGAGAACATGCTAGACTACTTCTGTGACATCAGAGAGCCCCTGCAG
Source organism: Micropterus dolomieu (assembly GCF_021292245.1). Lineage (NCBI taxonomy): Eukaryota > Metazoa > Chordata > Actinopteri > Centrarchiformes > Centrarchidae > Micropterus > Micropterus dolomieu. The sequence goes on along the minus strand of NC_060160.1, from coordinate 11,436,853 downwards.
CTGCTACTGTTCCCAGAGGGCACAGACCTCACTGGTGAGAAATAAACACTGCATCCATTCATGGGACAGTTTGCCCACATTTCAGTTGTTACTCTCAGAATGTGTTACCCACTAACCAGAGCTCAATGTGGCACCTGTCTTACACCTTTGCACTGACACTGTTATGCAAACACAATTTCCTAGTGATAAGACATAGGCAAATCCCTTGACGCACACCCCACTCAGTCATTTCTGTAAGAATGCTCTGATCTTTCAGTGCAGGCAACAGCGACACCAGCGTCCAAAGCCCTTTCTGATCACAATTAAGCCAATCAAAGTCCAGAATAGCTTTACTGAGGGAAGCTTAACTTCTCTTTTCATACTATGATATCATGAGGGGTCCAGTGACGTTACATAATAATTGGCCAGCAGATGTAGGGCTTTAGAGGTTATTTCATTTCACTTTTGGTGTTCTTATGCGCCAGTACATGTGTGTCTGCATGTGCACATACATCTGCATTTAAGCCTCTTAAACCTCAAGGCTTAATTTGGCACAAGAAACAAGGGGTACACTACAGTATGTTCTGATGTATTACGGGAATGTTGTCCTGTACTTTACGCTCCAAATGGTTGTTCTAGAGACATACATACAGACCGCCATCTACAGGATCACATCATAGGTGCCCCACTAAAAATTTCCATGACCCCTTTTAAATCTTGTAGGGCTTGTGTGAATTTAATGAAATATTGTGTAAGATTGACAAGTCACAGCGGAGGACTGATCACCAAAGGTCTGTCCATGGTTCTTTTGTCTTACAAGTCACCTTCAGCTACTTGTTACAATGATATGACTGAGTCATGATAAAGTTTACATGTTTTGGCAACATGTTTCTGAGGAATGTTTGGTTAGTAAGAATATTTCTTGTGTTTATTTGAATTGTTATAAAATAGAATAACAATCTGAGCAGGTAAAACTGTTATTTTCAGTTGCGCCTTAAAATAAGTACACAATAAATACACAATTATACATTATACATCCCTTCTTTCCTGCAACTACAAATATTATGATACACACAATTTATATACACTTAGTTGACTGCTACTGTTAACATATGTTGTATCTGGCAATTGTTGTTATTTCGGAACAGTTGCCAGAGACAACATATGTTAACAGTTAACACAATGGTATATGGTGAATGAGAGATTTATCATGGGTCTGTCTGTTGTAGAAAATACAAGAACAAAAAGTGATGCGTTTGCTGCCCAGAACAGCCTGCCAAAATTTGAATATGTGCTGCATCCCCGCACCACTGGATTCACCTTCATTGTGGACAGACTACGCAAAGGTCAGTTGTGATCAATATGAACTTATTCTGAAATCAAGAGTCTACATTAAACTTGACAATAGGGCTGCAGCTTTTGATTATTTTAGTGATTGAATATACTATAGATGATTGCATTGATTCACTGAGTAATCGGATAAGAAATACTTTTGCTTGGTGCCCCTGGTCCCAGAATTAGCTGTGTAACTCATTTCACTTTTAAACCCAAATTCACCAACTAACCAGTCAGAGAACAACAAGCGCACGTTTATACATTTACAACTTAGAATTGTGCCTTATCTTTGCTAGCCTTCATCTCAATTAGCAGTTGTTGTAGGCTAGTTTCGTTTTACAGTAGACACACTGTACAGAGTTGTTTTCTTTTAGCTTGAAATTATCCCAGACTTTTGACACTTTCTGTATTTTTCTCTTCGTCCACTGCTATTTTCTCTCTCTTCCTCCATTTTTGCAATCAAATGACGTCGTTTTCACTTGTCCGCTGCGTAAGGGCGTTGTGCGACAGTAATAATCGTCCATGCGAAACAGTGTGCTGTATACTATTACATGGATTACACAAAGTATCGATGTCAAGAACATTATTTTTAGTAATCGAATGTTTCAGCCCTGCTTGACGATGACACAATGACACAAATGTCAGTTAGTAGTAGCAGGCATGTGCTGCCTACTTAAAGAAAATAAGTAGGACACAAAACCTGTCATCACAATGGAAATGTTATATCAGCAAAACCAAGAGAAAATGACATGCAGTCACGATAACTGTAGTTAACCCACGGATGTTAATCGTAGAGGGATCATACCTGTTATTTTTTTAAATCTCAGACCTACGCTTCATCCTGCTGCCAGCCATTACAACACCCCTGAGACTGTCATGTTTCCCTATGAGCTCATTCTGGCAGTCCTCCAGACTTCTTAAATACCACCTCTGGCCCTGCTGTCTCATGCCCCACCCGCCCTGGATGCTGAGCATTGCACTAACTCACCAGGCAGGTGTCATGAATCAGTGTGATGTCATCAGACTTAGCTAATTCTCCTCTCCCTCTCTGCACTGCTGACTGACTTGCTGTGCTTGTTGTTCTTTGTCCAAGTCCACTGTTCCCCTCTCAGCTCTATTTTTACCGTGGTAGAGGTGAGCTGTACAGGAGCAGGAGTTGGCAGGTGGAATCCTGTCCACTTTAGTATTCTTACAACACACAGACAGAGCTGAATTAAATATACAGATCAGTGATGATGCTATATAAAGCTTATGGTAGTTTTGAAGGCAGAGAGGGGATGAAGCTCTAAGACCCTGGATAATTAGAGGTACATGTGTAATGGAGCTAAGAGCTGGGATTTTGAAGGGTTAACATTGTTCCAATAACCAGTGCGAATGTGGAAAAAGGATAATATAAATTCTCCCCATCAGTGTCATGTCGTCATCATCATGTCTGAAACTTTGTTGTTTACACTAAGTCAAGAGTCTAGTCAGTGTCTTGTGGTTGTATTATTAACCTGGGGGTCGGGACTATAGTTGTGAATGGAATCACTTTGGGTGAACACTGTAAATATTTTGCACTGTTTAATCCAATAGGTCTGCTAAGAAATAACTGTCATATGAGCAGAAACTTGATCACAACTCACAGGTCTGTCTCTTTTGTTGTAAAAAACATGCCAAACGTAGGGTGCCTGCTCTGGCATTGTTTGTGTGTAAAAGGTGTACAAACACGCACGAGACAGGGAAAGAGAGATCCGTGAGGGCACATGAGACCCTCAGAAAGAGGAGACACCACTGGTAGTAGCCTACCAGTTGGTCCAGGGGCTTCATCTTTATGATGGTCAGTTTAAGGCTTATTTTACGATGAGTCGGGGGCAGTTGTTGCAGTCTCCAGACAGTCCAAACAACTGTAAACTTCCGTCAGCACAACTGAGGACCCGTCTCTCCATTCATTAGATTGGACAATGGGGGAAAAAACCGCAAATGAGGTTGGGCAGTTTTCTGTCCAGAACTCCATGCACTCAGAGCACTCCAGCCAGCCAAAACGTGAGGCGCCCAGGTCGCATAAACACTGCACACAACGCATTCTGTCTGATCCGGGGGTGGGGGGGTCGCGAAATATTTTCAACCTCAAAAAGGGGTTGGACTGCCAGAAAGAACCCCTGTATTACACTATTATATCATTAAGCGTGTCAATTTTCCTTTTCCTAATTTAAACTGTGGAATTAAAATTCCCTTTTCCTAGGAGACAACCTGGATGCTGTCCATGATATTACAGTGGCATACCCTAAGAACATCCCTCAGACAGAACGCCACCTCATCCTGGGGCTTTTTCCCCGTGAGATCCACTTCCACGTCCGCCGCTACTCAGTGGCCTCACTGCCCACCCCTTCCTCTGACTTGGAGTACTGGTGTCGAGAGCGCTGGGCTGAGAAAGAGGTCCGTCTGCGTGAGTTCTACTCAGGCCAGCCTCGGGCCTTTGATAGGGAAGGTGTTGCTCGTGTGCCACCTTGTAAGACGGAGCTGCGAGTGACTCTGATCAAAGCTGCTTCACTGCTGTACTGGAGCAGCTTCATTGCCCTGTGCTTCACTGGCCTCTGGTTATGGGCTCCTTTCAGGCTTTACTTCCTGGTCATGGTTGGAGTGTATATGGCCCAGCAGAAGCTGATTGGAGGGCTGGAGCTGCTGGAGTTGTCCTGCCATCGATACTGGAAGTCCATGGCTGCCAGTGTGGGTGAGAAGAATAAGGTGATGGATGGGAAGATGCAGTGAGGATGGAAAATAGGGTTGACTAGACAATGACATGTTTCCACCTATGCTCAGCAAGGACACTGAGGACTCATTTGTCCTGGCCTGTTCTGTCCAGTGGGCAAGAGGATCCCTTTGCGAGACCCAGTGCTCCATGCCTTAGAAAGGGAGTAATGAGTTCACCTCCTGATGGTATGCATGGCTTCAGTGGAGAGAGCTTAACTTTCTGTTGAAGAATAAAAAGAGGAATGTTATGTACATTTATCTGTGTTAGATTCAAAGAATTCATCACACATAATTTGTCACTTGCCATTTGTATGTCTGTATAATTTGTTATTTAGCTTGTGGTCAGTGCATTTTATTAGTTTATGTTGTTAGTGTTTATTAGGTTGAACCTCAGTGTGGACATGTGTCATGAAACAATGCTGTTTAGTATTTTCTTATACTGTTGCCATGTCTTTGAAACTAGTTTTATTGTTTGCTAATGTTGCCCTTGGTTTTATATCAGTGTCATACATAATGGAGCAGAGCCATAGTACAGATTACCTGTATATATGATGACTTGACTCTTAACCAATATTCAAATCAGCACTATAGTAAGCAGGATAAGACTGATTACTGATTGATTTAAATGAGTTTCCATTAGTAGTCTTTAGTTTAACAAGGAAAGAAAAGGACTGCTATAATTCCCAGAGAATTATAAAGAAATATACAGGTATATGTGTACCATTGTTTACCTTTTATTGGGTATTATTACCCTTTTACACAAATTGGGAAATTAACCTTTCCCAGTTAGTCCGTAGAGATAACTTCTGTGATGACGTTTGTCACTGTATCTTGAAACATGAGTTTTGTTATTCTGCTCAAGTAGCTTTTGCACGTTAAAAGCCAAAGGTGAGAAAAGCAGCTGTGATCTCATAAAAAGTAACCAAACAGAATGTAGTTTGTCTTGTTAAGGAAGGGAAGCTTCACCAACCACTTGCAAGGCTGCCTGCAGCTATACTGCACCTGTAGTCATCAAGATCAAAGATCTGTCATAGATCCTATGTCTGAATAACTGTGGAAGCAGATGAGCTTTGTGCCCTTTCTGGGAATGAAGGGATGCCTTGTACAGGCAGGATGTGGGTGGTGCAGGGGTGGAAGAATGTCCTGTTGGGACAACATTACCCCTCGATGTGCAGGGTGGCACAGAGGACCAGACTTGGAGTGGAAAATTGGCCCTGAACTCGACCTAATCCAAAAAAGCCCTCTAATGCCCACCTCTGCCTGTGTCCCTCGCTGGGGGACTGGCATTGATGCGTCTGCTAAACTCAATTAGCAAATGACAGCTGAGAAAGCTACACCAATTGTCCCAAAAAACAGACAAAGTGAAACAAGATTGGAGTGGCGCTTGTACCACACTTTTAGCCATTAACTCTGCTTGCCAGTCAATACCTTTTCAATGTAAATTGTGGGAGTCATGAAACATTTGTCTCTTGGACAGTCTATATAGGTTTAGGCAATGTGTGAGCTAGCTGACCACTTAAACCCTATTTTGTGAGACCGATATCTTTCACGCTGAACCACACAATAGAAAGTTGACTGTTTTTTGTTTATATGAATCTTAAGCTCCTGTAGTTAAAGTGTAAAGGGGCTGTTTCCAGTCACTGTGATCTAGCTGTGTTAATTTTATCATCAGCATGTTAGTAGTGTACCAAACATGGTACTATATCCGTGTCCCTCAAAACCCTGAACCAGCTACAATCATATTACTCGTTGACTTATGCTGTTTTTTGTTCTGCTCATTTTACAATCACTTGTTGATGCTGGACCTCTTTAAAGTCACTGTCCTCAGGTAACCACAGCGGACACTTAAGTCAGTCTCATAAAGGAGAAAATATATATCTGAATAAATATACTACGCAACTCATTCATGTTTCCTGTCATTGTTCTTTTGAGTTTTATGGCAAACTTAGGGACTGTTGACTACTGACTTTATTTCTGATACTGCTTGTAATTAAGTGTAATAGCTCATGTCATTAGACTTGCAGTAACATCAGTTTAAAATGTTAGACATTGTGTTATTACATTATGTAGGAATTGGTTTTCTTTCATTGATTCATCACTCCACTTATGTAGAACAACACTTCTGATACACCGTTGTCATGTTTTTACTCTGACATCTTTAGGTGCTGCAGAGCAATTGTCTCGGCAGTCGTTTAATCTATAATGTACTATAACAATCACTACACTGCAGTGAATGAGTCAACGAGGCCTTGAATGTTCATGTTACACAACACTAGGGCCACAGTTTGCCTTGTCTTTTTTTGCACGCACGCGTACACACGTTCTAGGTTATCATAGACGACCAAAAAGGTCGGGCGCTTTGAAGGTGAAGTGCAGTCACCATAGTAACTGATGTTGACTCCCCTGTCTCCTAGCAACGGACTGTAGAGTGATGTCAATGGAAAGCATGCTATTTTCTCCTGCTGACAGAATGATGTCACTCCTTTGTGTGTGAAGAGAGAGTGGTGGAAAGAGAGACGTTTATTTCTATATATTTCTGTTCTCTTGAGGGGATAGAGTGGGGGGCATGATGCTGATAACCCACCCATGGAATCAAAGACAGACAAAAGGCGAGGATAAACTAAAATTGCTGTCCAGGGACGATGAATCATGGGCCAATTAAGGGTGCAATTATTCTCCTGGTTCTTTTTTTGGTCCCCCCACCCAAAAAAAACATCTGACAGGTTTGGCCGTGGGTGGAAGGAAGAAGGACGATGCACACAGTCTCCATCCTCCATCCTATATGAGAAACATGAGAGCATCACTAGTGGGTCCTTTTTCCCCTGTAATTAGATTTGGTCCTTAAAGACTGCCTCTCTCTTAGTAACAGAATAGTTGAATGGGTGTATAAGATTCCTTGAACACTCTTAAGAGCTTGAGGTTAAAGTCTAGGGAATCTCTATGTCCAGAATCTTGCCCAAGAGCTCCGTGGAAGTGCCTGGAGGGTGGGGTAAAATTAGCTCTCTCACACGTAAAGTCAGATCTAGATTTGTCTATCCAATTGGATGCAGCCTAATAGGATCAACAAGCCAGTGTAATTATCTTTATGGCTCTTTCAATAAAGGCGGCAGATAATCCTGAGGTCACACAGGAACAAAGTCAAAGGCTACTATGAATTGTAAAGCAGGACGGTGAACCCTGTTGAGAAGGAGTCTCCTTTTACTCTTCTCTAGTCATGTCCAGCATTTAAATGGCTCTAGATATGGTCATAAAAACGTCAATCTTCTCAATCCATTAATTCTCTAGATCCCTTAAAAACAAACAACCCCCCCCAGCAACTGCAGTGGATACAAAAATAGCTGTGACCAGAACAGTTTGTCGTGTTCAACAACCTTAATTAATATTTGTCTGAGCTAAGTTTTGTGCAGTGTGCCCAGTGTAGGGCGCCTCCAGGAGTGACTGCAGAAAAGCAGACCTGTTGTTGATTCCACCACTGTGACGTACACTACACACTAACAAAGAAGCCTTCCAACAGGATCGGCGCTATAAATAATTCTACGGCAGCACTGCAATATTAGTGGGTGGATTAGGAATGAATCGTCACTGCCTTTTTATAAGCCCAATGCAGTCAAACCTCCTCATCGTGAGTGATTCACAGTGAGTACTGAATAAGTAAGATCGAAATGGAATTTATAGTTTAAATGTAGTATATTTTTGTCCTAAATGTTTCGTCAGAACTCAGACAGCATTTGCTTGTACTGGACTCATTTCATTTTTCTGCTCCAGAGTAGTATCACTGACATGTATTTCCAGACTGCAGTGAAGCTCTACACCCTGCCAAGCAGGCTAACGTCAGAGGGAGGCAAGGGACTCCGCATCATGTATCCAAGGGAAAACAGCTTCAGAGATCCTCTTATCTCTCAGTATCCTGCTGCCACCTAGAGGTCTAAGGACTTAGTTTTACTCATAAGTGGCCTCCCCACACCCAAATATTAACATATTTGGATCTGGAGCACCATGTTTAAGTCAGATTTTGCTATCTAAAATACAAATACGAGGAGGAGAGGTCATTATAGCCATGTATTCAAACACATGTCCCCTATTACAGGAACAGACTGTTTTGGAACACTCTGGCTACAAATTTCAAACACGTGTTCACATTGATCACACACGTGCAACTGATTATTCTCTATTGCTTTAAGCTACAAAGCAAGCACACAAAAGACAAAAACACTTAACCCATCAAGACCACATGTTTATTTAAAAATCACATCAGAAAACTTTACTATAGCCATACAAGAAAACTTTTTTTTTTTGTTAAAAACTACAACCTGGGAAATATACAATATGATAAATGTGTCAGACAATAAAATAATATCAAGTAAAGCAAATAAAAACAATGGCCTATCAATAAAATGGTAAAAGTGAACAACAAAAAATTATAATATTCTGTCACGGCCATTGACTTAAACTGCACTGACTTGGGTATATGGATGGAGTCAGTGTCCTGTATAAACTATTTCTATTTAATTTAGCAATTGTTCAGTTGCCCTTTATTGCATCACCTTGTAAAGGACAGCAAAAAACATTAACTGTCACATGTGAAGGCTGGACCATTCTGTTAAAGCCCGCAGGCATGCACATTCTGAAATGGCACTATGTTACACCAGGGCCATGATGCTGTGTAACAACCCACTCCAAAAATAACCTCAAATGTCAATGAGATTTTTTTTTAAGATTTGACATTTTGATTGAAATCTTCACAAGACACTGATGATATAAAATGGAGGCTCTGGCATAGTCAGAGGACAAAGGCTCAACTTTAAAGACTAATACTCCATTAAAGCTTTGCTTGGCTATGAGTTGTAAGAAACAAGTCATCTTATGACCAAATGTGCCCCAAAGTCTAGGATTAAAAAAAGAGGATGGGTCATCCCTATCCCGAAAGTAGTTCAGATGTCCGCATTATAATGTCTTAACTGGTAAGTGAATGTTTGCTGTAGGTTGTTTTTCCAGAGGTTATCTGTAAGCTTATCTCCCAGTGCTGGCTACTTTCAAACGCTTGCATGCCCCATCCTCTCATAATCCTGTCCTTAAGCCAGCAGGCAACCAGAGAGTGCCTTCATCACATCTCAGACACATTACTCCTCTGTCAAACTGAAGACACATGGCTGCAAGGTACATGCTCCTCATAAGTCACCAAAGTGACATGTTGCTCTTTACATGGCACACCACACAGGCACAGAATCCATTGTGAGAGATGGAGAGTGGTAGAATTGAATTAAATTGTAGGATCAACTGTACAATTGTCTACTGTACAAGAGATTACTTCCACACTATGAACTGCAAGAATTGGACACTTTTGTGTACACCTTAAGAATGTCGTGTCAGTCAAAATAAATGCACATCATGTGAGCCAGATCTAAATAAAAACTATCATCGTCAAACATAACAATAAATACTTAAATATGACATCAATCTGTGCAGTCCTTACGGTGTCATTAGAATGAGTACATGGATTTCAAACACTATTACATTAATTTCACTACCACCAATAAAAGGTAACTGATATAGAATATAACAACTATCGTGGTCTTAATTGCATTCAGTGCTCACCAGTGACAAATACATTGAGACAAATTTGACGACACAGAAGCACAAGCTCCATTAAAGCAATACGTAGAGTGACACCTCCATTGGTTCATTTAACATTGCTGTGCAGAGTGGGCTGGTTGCTTTGCCCACATCTGAATGATGAACAAACTCAGCTCTACTGCCTTCAGTTATCTAAATAAACAAAAAAACACGCACTGATGTTTTTTTTATGTGACTGACCATGTCTATTTATCATGCAGGTGTTTAATTACCATATGGAAAAGTGTGGAGCATGCCTTGCAGAGACAATGAAAATTCTGTGATCGTGTACGAAGAAGTGAAGTTACAACTCCCTATTTGTGTCTCCAGCTGTTTTGGGGTGTGACACATAAATCGGGAAGCATTTTGGGAACACCTATTCACTAAGAATAGAGCTAGCAAACCAATCTTTTAATGAGCAGAGGTCTAAGGTCACAGGCCAGAGACAGGGAAGAAGGGGGTGAAGCCAAAACTTCACTGACCACTACATCAGCAAGTGGTGGTGCGCAGCACATAGGCAAGGGGGTCTAGGAAAGGGAGAGGAGGACACGGGAGTGAGCTCTCCACACAAGTTAATCCAAGGTTAGGGACTCATGAGTTGTCTGAGGGGACATGCTCCTCAAAGCCCTCACTCTCCCTGACCAGTGCCCGCTCCAGGATGACACGTCCCTCCTTGTACCGCTGACTGTCCTCAGTGGCAAACTCGTAGATCCAACCCAGCTTGCTGTTGCAGTTCTTGCAACTGACATCCCTCACCATGTGTCTCCCGGTGAGCATCACTCTGTCCTGCACCTCGCTATACTGGAGGTTCACCACCTGTGGGGTTGAGATACAGGCATGCACACACATTTTAAAGACCAGGACTAGATACTGAATACGGGTAATCCGTTTGATTTAGGAGTAAATGTCACAGATAGTAATCACCGATGCTTCTGTACCTTGTTGAAGAGGAAAGCTCTGCCTGTGGCTCCAGTGAAACGTGTTGAGATGAGCTCAGACCTGTTAGTCAAGATGGTGTCACAGTTGGCACAGGAGAAGAGGCGTGTTCCGCCAATGTGGTCCAAGAAGATGCGCCCCATGGTCAAACCTCTGGGAGTGACTGAACTAAGGCAGAAATATGAAAGAAAAAGAAGGAAAACAATTTAATGTTGGAAAGTTAAATAAAAATAGGACTTGATTATAAACAGTATATAGGCACCTTACAATACAATACCATAGGGCTGGCCAACTTGACAATGTACTGTATAGTGTAAGGTAATATAAATGTGAGAACTCTAAGAGGTTTTGCAGTACTGTTTATAACGTAGTAGCTACGCTTTAATTTAGCTGGGTGTGTGAGGCCATTGTGGGCAATGCTGTAAATAAATGAGCAGGACTGTTACATTGGATTTTTAAGTATGTGAAGATTCTCAGTCATCCAGGTATGGTATATTTAAATTAAGTGTTAAGTCAAAGGCAACTGGGCTTGCTCTAAGTAACCACAATAAAAATAAGGACCAAGTGAAGTTATTTTGGTTTTATTCCTACACTCGCTCTCTCTTTTCTATCTCCTCTCTTTTTTCTTTCTCTATCTTATTTTCTAACAAGTTAGCGAGGCCTTTATTTGTGCATTATGGGGATAAATGGAGAGACCCTGAACCAAGATATGCATGAACTGTGAAAATCATGCACAAACTGACTGCATCTTGTAATGCGCCACTCCATGTCTTAACTGCCTTTCCAGTGTGCATACTGATGGGGTGTGAAGAAGGCAATTTCGTTCGGCAGGTGCACCATAGTTTCGACCAAATCAATGTGTAATGTGCAGTGGCCATAAACGACCCTACAGAGGTTAAATGCCTAAGACCCCCAACCAATCAGTCATAAATGTAGAAGGTTTTTGAATGAGGGGTGAAGAAGAAGCTAAAGCACATCCTGCTGCATTTTACTTAACACTTCTAGATATTGGATTTCATGACAAAAAGTAGGTTGATTTGTCAAGTATTTAATTCACTGGATTTGCCAAAACAGACATTCTGGATAATTTTTTTCTATCCAAAAATTTGGGTTGTCACTGTAATATACTTTTAGGGTTATTCTTTATGGTGTTGTCCTGGGCCAGCACTTAATATATGTACTCATGACCGTTTTTGTTATTTTGTCACCCATGTTGAGTGTTTGTGACCAATGCAGCAGAAATTCAGGCAATGGCCATCTTAATAATGAGGCACTACACATAAAAAACGTAAATTGAATGCCAATCAGCAGAATTTGCCTTCTAAATAATAATAATAATAAACAAAAAGGAGACATAAGGAAACTTAATAAGGAACATAAGTATCATAACAATTTACTGATTTCAAGAGGTACTTTTTGGTCTTGACTGGCTTGTCATGAGGACTGTTGACTGCAGATGGCAGCTGAGCTTTGAATGGTGCTGAAAGTTAAAGCCATTATAAAGAATAACAAAATATCCTCCCTTTAAAAGATAAATGCGTCTGAACAACGGATTAAAAGGAATGCATTTGCTTGTTTCCACTGTGGTTTTAGACATTTTGGCTGAGTGATGTCGTTAAGTCACTGAGTGATCGAAGTCAATACAAGCTAACGTTACGTTAGCCGTCTCGCTAATAGCATAGCGAGAACGACAACAAGCGGAACAACAACAAAACGTTTATTTCTCCTTAGCTCAAAATTACTTATAGCTTCATACCTTTTCAAATTTGTTTCAGTGGCACAAAATGTTCCCACCAGCGATGATGTCACCGATATTTCAGACGAACATCTGTCGTTCGTACCGTCGTCGTCGTGGATTTGTTTTTCTTTTTCAGCTGTTCCTGTCTGCGCTGTGCTCCAACCTAGTATCAACATCCGGTCATGACGTAACGGCCAATGGACGTTCCACAAGGGGTCAGCAGATCGAGTTGTACAAATATGAACAGTAAGTATCTTTGAATATTTATTTGACCCTGCACACAGCGGTAGTACTCAGATCTGTTACTTACGTAAAAATAGCAATACCACAGTGCAGAAATACTCTGTACCAGAAGTAAAGAAGTAAAGGTACTCAATGCACTAATCAATTTCCCATTGTAACTGGTAAATGTGGTGCTAATTTTAATATATAAATACCAAATTAGACAAGTTCAAAATATTTGGGTTGACTCTGTAAATATACTTTTAAGGCTACTTAAAATGTATAAACAAATTCTTACTGATATACAAATATCACAATGTATTTGTTGATTATATTTGGTATTTATATGTTTATATGTTATGAATATGGAAAGTAACGAGTAACTAAAGTTATTAAATCAAATTAATGCAGTAAAAAGTATAATATTTGCCTCTGTGCTGTAGTGGAGTAGATGTACTCAAGTTAAGGATAATCACCTCAAAATTGTACTGCATAATACTTGAGTAAATGTACTTACTTACTTCCCACCACTGCCTGCAGGTAGCACCAGCCTGTGCTTTATGTGGTGTAAATGTTTTTATATTTGGGATTACTACATTAATTACATTCCTGTCACAGAACTTACTGACATAAATATGAATTAAAACTGAGAAGTGCTTTGAATATTTTCAAGTTGTTTTGAAGACATATTCGCAAATGTTTGAGCACAATGGACCAATTACTAAGTCAGGGCAATACAGATTGTGTAATTTCCCTTTGATTATTCTGCCTATAGTCTCATACATCTGTCAGGTGTCATATTACATAAGTTTGGCTTATGTAATATGAGACCTGTGAGCTGAGAGGGATTGGAAACATGATATCCAAATGACAAGAAGCATTTAAGTCTAGGAGAGGAAAAAAAGTCAGTGGATGGTGGGAGGAAATAAGAAGGCGTCTCCTACGCCAGGCATACAGGTGCAGACTGGATGATGCCTCTGAGTCAGTTCAGCTGTAGCAAGGTGAACACCCTGAACAGCATGAGCAGCAAAGTCAAGCAATAATAAAATGAATGATGGCTGAAATCCATACACTTGATCCATCGTTAACATTATTAATAGCACATGTGCTTTTACCACTGTGAAGTCAAAATGTGTGAATGTACAGGGACATCGCCAGCACGTATGGGCTGGATCCCCTGAGGAAAGACATGCAAAGTTTCATTGAAAAAATGGGTGCTGAAATCCTGTGAGATATCCAGATACACACAGACATATACTGACTCTAGTGATGGACAAAAACAGAAAAACAATAGTGACAGTGTGAATGCAACATGTTCAGCTTCTTGATGAAATCTGTAAACTCTTTATTATTTAAAATTAAACTGGATACTAACGTTATCCTTATGATTTGCGCAGTTCTGTCAATGTTATTAATGATGTACTTCAACATGGACAACCCTCTCTATAAACTAGAGAACTATACTTTGCTTAAGAGGCAGAAAATATATGGTTGTTTGAGCCTTTACACCCAAATGAGTTTTATTATGAACCAGAAATGTATTCATTTCCCTGGAAAATCACTCTGGTTACTATCACTGTGTCCACAATCTTTGTCCCGTTCCTTGAAATGATGCTTAATAGTTAAAACAGTTTTCACCTAACCATAAAATAAACAAACTGAAAACAGAAATCTTAGATGACTAACATCTCATTAGATTGTTTTTTAAGATTTCTGTCCCAGTTAATGTCTATACTGACATATAAGGGTCTTTGGTCATACATTTGTTTGGGATATTAGGATAAACAGTGTTACTGTAAAAATACAGTAAACAAAATATGATAGTTGTGTGGTTTATAAAGGATTGTGTGTTTAGTCTTTTTCATCCATTAAATGTATGATAGAAAGATTTATTGATTATTTATAAACCGTCATGGTGAGTTAATGTCTCACTGACCTAGAAGAAATATAATAGACTGTTGCATGAGGCTTACACATTGACAAAAACAGTGCAGACATAGGGAGGAGGTGGTGTGATGTGTAGTTTGGTTGATTATTATCCTGATAAACTTATAACAGGACTGAGAATAAAAGAGCATGAGTGGAAAAAGTAATTTTTCTTTTTACATGAGAAGTGGTTTTCCTCTTCTTTTTCTTTTACAAAACTTTGCCCTCTTGGCAGCTATTTTCCTTCTCCACCCTCTTTGCAGGTACAGTGTACTTTTACAGTCACTGAAAGCTTACAGTCATTCTTTCTCTGAGGCTGAGGGAAAAAAGAGGAGGGCATTGCACAAACCCCTCAGTGTGAAGGGCACTTAGTATCTCACCACATCATGGCTAGTTCTGCAGTCCTGATTCTGGCAGCCCTGATTGGATCCTGCGCTCAGCTTACAGGTAAAGTACAGGGCATTTCACCCATTTTATATGTGGAATTATTTGTTGCAGTCACAGACAATTTAGTGCAAGGTGGCACAGTCATGTGATGAGATCGGAATGATTTGGTAACTGAATAGCCAACCTACTTTAGTTGTGGTCATTTTCACACTGTTGGTTGATGCATGTAATACCCTGATTTAGCACTCACACAATTTGCCACAATGTGGATGAAAATAGGTTTTATCTACAAACTACCTGTTGCTTTATTTGTGTATTGCAAAGTGTGAGCTTCCTCTAGGATTATATGATGTAAGATACACAGTACACAGTATAAAGAAAAGTTTGCAGTATCTCTGTTGTCCATTGTGCACAAAGGAGTCTGGGATGCAAATACAAACCACAGAAATTTTATTACACTGCAGTTTATTACACAGAATGAGCAGTGTCTGATGACACAATCAATAAGTAAAAGTAAATTCAGTGAATTCTTCATGTAATTGAAACAATAAGAAACATTACAACATCTAATCTGTTGTTATATGTTATCAACTGGTTTAACAATAAGCCTTTTTAGATATTTACTATGTTCACATAAGCAGTTGTATTTTAGGGGGAAATGAGAGATCAAATTGTTTTAATTCGTAACTGTTAACTTTTTAAACTTAATTTACATTTTTTAAAGCTGCATTTTGCACATCTTAAAAGCGTACAACTGCAGTTTTCTCCCCTTTGAGTAAATTTTTTTTTACTTTTTTTTTTTCTTATGCCACATGCAGACACGGTTGATGTACGAAAAAATGAACCATCAACAGAAACATTACAGGAGGTAATGTATGTCAGTTATGACACCTTGGTGTGCATAAAATATATATATGTATTAATAATATACTCAGTATTCTGTTCTGATACTGCATCAGTGATAGTCTGATGAATTGTTTTTCTGCTACAGACAGAAATTTACATGTCAATGCTCTGCTCACCAATACCAGCCCCCTTATCCCCGTCCTCTTCAGGTACTGCACTCTGCAATCACTAATCATAATTATCTGGTTACCAGTGTGATTGCCGTGTTTAGGAACAATGATTCACATTTTTAATGCTCTTATTTACTTGAATACATTTTTTTCTGAAATGTGTTGTTTTGTGTGTTAGAGACTGATAATTGTTTGGGAATCTGAAAATTGATTCCCACAGGATGGGAGTCAATTTCACTATTCATCACTGGACTGGGATAGGACAGGAAAAAAATAGACAGGAGTTGAATCATAGATCCATTTTTAGAAATGAATATGTACTTATAAATAAATGCTAATTTCTATTTTTTTGTTTAAAGTAATTCTTCTGTGTTTGGTATTAGACAGGAATTCTATTTTTTCAATTGGGCGGGACAGGGGTATTTTTGTGGGAGTGGGAGGGGACAGGAGTGAAATCCCCTCCTGCGTCTCGTCAAGACATTGATGACATCTCTGTTTCCTGTTTCCTCCCCATAAGTTCACACTCTGAGACCAGTAGATATCTCCGCCGTTTATGTCTTGGGAATTCCTCTCTCACACAGGTAGACAGCCAAAAATAAAATGCACATATATACTTCAGTTATATTCAATTCATTGGATGTGACAACACAAATGTAGCAGCTTCCTGAGCTGCTTAAAATCATGAAGCTGACATATTGAAACCTACAGTTTTTCCCCATTCTCTCTGATCTCGTGCCTGTCTTTATCATTAGGGATGAAGCATCCAGAGTGGTCAACACAGTAGCTGGTAAGTCTATAAGCTTTCCCAACATTGTGTAATTCTACAATCAAGTAGAAAGGAACACACATCTATAATCATCTAAAATAACTAGATTTTAGTGTTGGTGTTTCATTTTTTCTCACTTTTACATAATATTATTTGTAATCACATGGTTGAGGGATTACTGATTTTCAACTTTGTTATCACATTGTGGCATTATCAGATAAGACGTGTATGCGTGTAATTTAAAAAACAAACATCTTTATTTAAAGGTTTTTCATGACGAATCTTAGAAAACAGAGATTTATATTTTCCTTTTAGTTTTCTAATTACATTCTCAAGCCTAGTCCGGGTCTTTGATTTTCTTTGCGTATACCACAGTAATCTTGCTCTGCCACTTTTTACACTATTAGGGGATTATCTGACCATCTGGTTGAAAGTACTTACAGTTTGCAGACAGTTCAGTTCAAGGCCGCAGTCACACCATGTCACAGGAAATGCCAGATACAGAGCACACAGAAAAGCTCTTAGAACAATAATCTTGTAGTTTGATCGTGTTTATCTCTAAGGATAAGAGAGTGGGCCATAAACACAGGTTGTTGACCTTCCATTGCACATATAAGTAATCAAAACTAGTAACATGATTGGAAGCTTTCGCAACAACAATTACCACATAATGTACATAATCCACTGTCAGATTGTATTGTCATTTATTATACATACTGTAGATTAAGTCTATACATTAGTGTCTATGTGTGTTGAATAGAGTTGCTGTCCATGTTTAACCCTGGAGTGATCGCTCAACATGTGGATCAGACCTCATTGCAGCCCAGGTAACACACGTGTGCACACGACGCACACATTAAATGGTATATAGGGATATTACTGCAGGGTGTTATGTGTTTGTGTGTGTGTGTTGCAGAAGCTTGTTGGAGGAAGCTGAGGAACTGTCACTCTCCCTTTCACATCAGGTACACATTAACCCTCCCATAACAATTTTTGAGTTCATCCACTGTAAATATACAAAATAAATAAATAAAGTCTAAAATATTTAACATGGTACTTTGACTGAAAGCAGAATATCAAAGAGCTTAAGTATTCACATGTGCTACTCCCTCCTTAGGACATCTCTATAAAGCAACTCTCCCCAAAACCAGAAACCAAGACTCTAAATGCATGACTAAGTGTACAACCAGTATTTCCTCCATTTTACATAAACATGAAACTTATGTCTATGTATTTCTTGGTCGCTATAGACTCCAGGAAATAACTTTGCACGGCCAAGAAGATTTCCTACACAGTTCTAGAAAACCACAACCTTTAAACTTCAGTATTTGTATGACCAGAATGAACGAGATATAACATAAATTAGTTTTAGAGGAGCTGCTAGGCAGATTATCGGTTTCAATGCTAAACCAAGCCAACTGTCTCCTGACGGTAGTTTCCCCAAATATTGAACTGTCCATTTATCACCTTTAATCAAGTGACAGAAAAACTGAAATTGGAAGAAAAAATATTGTTAGTGAAGAGCTACACCGACTGTGAAATAATATAGTAATTGTCAGAAAGAACAAAGATGTATGATGATCTGAAACTGTATGGCGCAGTGTCTCAGTGTCCTCACTGTCAGCTTACAGAAAGAAGTTTATTCCTGGTTTACATGTTCTCCTTATGTTCATGTGAGTTTTCTCTGGGTGCTCTGCCTTTTTCCACCATCCAGAGACATACAAGTCAGGTTAAGTGAATTTCAAACTCACATTTTCACCATAGGTTTAAATGAGAGTTTGACCTGTCCAGAGCAAACCCTGCCTGATCAGCCAGTGTAAGATCTGATAGGGTGTAGGCAGCCATGGTTCTCAATGGGAAGCTTAAATTAAACTAAATGTCTTACTACATTTTCTGAAACTAACAGTGGATGAAGTTTGCTCAGTTTGCCCCTCCTTCTATCTTTGCAGGTGACAGACTGGAAGTTGGTGCTGTTGTTTGTCTCGGCAGATTCCATGTGTGTCCGTTCACCACATGTAAGATTCCTTGCTACAACAAAATCACATTTGATGTGGCATATGTTTGAGTTAGTAAAGGATGTTAAGAGTGCATAACTGTTTCTTTGTGTTTCAGGTTGATGTAGATGTTAAAGCTGTTGTACAGGAAGTAGAAGAAGCTCTGCAGTTGTTGCAGAAAATGGTATTGTTCTTTTTGTTAAATACAATTTTGCCATGAACAGATATAATGGGGGGGGGGAACTAATAGGTTGGTTGTATGTTTACAGTTGCATAACACTTTAGTTCATGTCGTGGTCTGGAGCACACATGATCAACAGGACAAGTGAGTGTTTTGAATTTTAGGTATTAAAAAGCTTGTATAAACTATATTTACTCATTTATTTTGACATGATGTTGTGATCCTGTTAATTGTGAAATGCCACATGTGATGTGCTTTTTTTTTTATTTTGAAAGCATAAACCAACGACTACATAAAGCTACTCTTCTGAAAATCCTCCAGGTAAAATACATGTAAATTAATTGTATTTCTGTGCTTGTGGCTCATCTGAATCATATTTGGCTACTTACCTGACACAAATCCATTTGTCTTGTTTTCAGGACTCTCTAAGTCATGTCTTGGAGCATCAAAATTGGCACAGCAAAAGGGTGGACTTCACTGCTGTGATGCAGCCTGCCCCAGTTATCCTTGAACCCATACAAGATTCTGTAAGTAAAGAAAAGCCTTTTTCACACACCAGTTATAATCAACAATACTGTAATTAAAAATAAACTGTAACTACAAATAGCACAGCCTTCCTTCCAGTAACAATGCAGGAAATGACTAATGTGTAACTAGCATATATCTTGTGTTTCTTTGTAGGACCCAAACCAATTAGCTGTTCAGCTTTGGACAAACCTCGTGAGTTCTTATTAGCCAAAGAAAAACAATTAAATGTATAGTGTACTGTATGCATACATTAGGCTGTCTGAAAGCCTTTTTATCTATTTATCTACATGTTCTGAAGTTGAATTTATTGTATCTCCGTTGTAAAACAGTGAATTGTTACCATAATCTCTCAAAGCAAAAGTAAGATGGAACAATGATTACAGGGAACATTTATTACTCTGAGATAAGAGATTAGATAAAAAATGTCTTAAAACTTGATAATATTCTCCTACGGGATGACTTTCCCCAACTTTGTTCATTCTAGGTATCTATGAAGATTCTCAGTCATCCAGGTCATAGTTATCCAACGAAGGTTAAAATCAAGGGCAACTGGACTTGGTTGAAGATACTGGAAAAATCTTCAACCAAGTCCAGTTGCCCTTGATTTTAACCTTCATTCTAGGTCTATATGCAGATACAAGAATTGTGTAATCAGTACTGTTTTACACTGTATGGTCACTGGCTGTGCACAATAGCCCCACTTGATCCTAAAATCTTAACTAGTCATGACTTTTCCTCCTTCAGCTTCAGCCATCGACAGGTCAGGCAGAGGTCATGGACATCAACACTATTACTATTCCTTGCCCTACCCAGGTGAGGCATGCCGCCCCATAACACAATAAAAGTGTTATAGAGAAATGCTTTGCAAAATGATTTAATGTGTTGCAGCAGTCAGTACTCAGTCCTTAGACTCTCCAAATCATAAAGCAGACTTTCAACCTGATAGCAAGATTTAAAATCCGATACTGTGGTTAAAACTGCAACATACTCCTTTACACTTTCATCCCAGGAGCGACCTTTCCTGCGGACACAGAAAAATTCCCCCATTGACAGAGACAGCAAAGCCTTCACACTAAAAGATCCTGTAAGTGTTTCAACTCCACTTCTGAACTACAGTCTATAATGACAGCACATACAATTAAACTTATTTGAGAATACTGTATGTTTGCAGGTTATGGGTACTGAGATACCTTGCACGGACCGCAGTCCATCTCCCATTACACCTGCTTCAGGTAAAATATGTTTTTTTAGCTCCTTTTCTGCCAGTATATTTGGGGAAATGTTGTACAATCCAACCAAGTTCAAACACTGTATTCTTTGTGTAGTTCATGAACTCAGACCTGGAGATATCAAGGTGGTGGCCGCAGTAGGAGACTCTTTAACAGTGAGTGTTTCCGTTCTCCTGCTTTTTTTTGCTATAGTCGAAATGTATCTAAAAACTTGCTTATCCCAATTGGCTTGAATATAGATTACTGTAAGACCAGATATACTGTATAAAGAACAGGATGACAGATGTAAAGACATGGAGCTAATGTGTTTGTACTGAATGTCAATGCACACACGCAAAACAAGCAAGGGATGAAGTGCTGGTATGGTGGGAGTTAGGGTAGATTAGAAGTTTTTATTAAAAAATGTAGATTCAAATTGCAGATTGCATGCAACCCTCAAAACTGCAGCATATGCTTCTGGTTCAATAAATGTTTCTTGGTTTCTTGGTACATGGTTTTTCCATCTTACATCTGCTGTTTTCTGCAGGCAGCCAATGGTGTGGGCGCAAAGACAGACAACCTTCTGTTAGTGATTAATGAGTACAGAGGACTTTCATGGAGGTAAGATAAGCTAAAGTACACATTTGTTCTTAAAACTATACATTCAGTGTTTTTATAGTTTATTTAACAGTGCATTTGCTAATTTTGTGGGCTGCATTTAAAACTAACAAGCTGTTTCTTCAATTTTCAGCATTGGCGGTGATGAAAACATTACAACTGTGACCACACTGCCAAGTATGCCAAGCCTCTTATTTTTTTATTTTTTTTACTGCAATAGCATTGCTTAAAATGAAATGACATAAAAATTCTTACTTAAGGCGTATCACATCAAATATCAGATGTCGAGCATTGTGCTTGATAACATCTATGATTATGTGTTACAGTTGTGATACAGTATCACATCATTGTACTTTTTATTAGGCTTCACTGTCCAACTGACCTGATTTATATGTCAGATAATGACCTGAGTCAACCAGCTATTTTAGGATGCCTTTGAAAATCAATTCATGTTAAAAACTTGAAATAAAATGCACAAATTTATCAGAAGCTGTGTAACGATTGCTGAAAGAAGACTACAGAAATGCAATAAATTATGGAATATCATTACATAGGGAAATCTTATTAAAAACAAATTGATACAGTCTACTGGTTTGACAAAAAACATTTTAGTTGAGGTCTGGATGCAAATCTTTCACATGTGGAAGAAGATTTTATAGAATGAAGTCTCATGCTCAGTTCTACACTGATAGCTCAAACATTTAAGCTGTTTGTCAGAAATAACTGTATCTACTGCAAAATACAGAATTCAGTTTTTCTGACCTTCCTCTTCTACCTCCTTTGTCTTTGTGGTCTGCAGACATCCTGAAGCAGTTTAACCCCTCCCTGACCGGCTTCTCAGAGGGAGTAGGTAAGGAGGACACTCCTAAAGCCTTCCTCAATCAGGCTGTGGCCGGAGCAAACAGTGGGTCAGTCATGGTCTTTTATTTTGTTTTAGTATTACTTACTTTGTACTTTAACTTACCTTTTGAATCTTAATAAATACAACTTTTGCAGAACTTATTGCAATACCAGAACAAAGAATGTGCACATCTTAAAATTCGAAACTTTCTGTTTTCAGTGATATGGTGCGACAGGTGCGTGTCCTAGTGGACAAAATGAAAACTGATTCGGTAAGACAGTAGTGAACAGATTTGCTCTTATATAACCTTTGACTCAGCTTTATGTTCACAATTAGCAAATAAACAGAACTTACCTCTTATCTCGTTTACAGAGCATCGATTTCCACAACGACTGGAAAGTGATCACCATGTTTATTGGAGGCAATGACATATGTGACTTCTGCACAGATAGCGTGAGCAGTCTTACCTTTTTTATCAAGATTTTCGGAGTAATTTCATACTTTGCCCTTACTTAGGCATTATGCTTTCCTTATTTACATATGATTGAAGTCTTAAATGGTCTCAAAGGACAAAAATATAGATTTAGGATCTGCTCTGTAATTGTCACATTGAATGCCATGATCATCCAAAACATTACAAGCAATTTGTTTTACAGCAACAGCTAACAATTATGATCTTTATTAATCAATCTGTGGATCATTTTATCAATGAACTGATTAATTGTTTTGTCAATAAAGAGTCAGACAATAGTGGAAAATGCACACACAGAATCCCAGAGCCAAATGTGGCATATGCAAATTGCTTGTTTTGTTCAATCAACAGTCCAAAACCATCATAAAAGAAACAGAAAACCAGCAAATCCTAATATTTGAGAACCTGAAACCAGCAAATGTTCAGCATATTTGCTTGAAAGAAATCTAACTCAAATGACTAATTAATATTTATCTATACTTATCCTGTGCAATTATATGTATTTCTACACCGTGCAACTACCTCCTGTAATGTTCCTTCACATTTCTATTATAGTTTGTATTTTTTGATTCTGTTTTATTTCATGTATATGTTGTGTTGTATCTGGAGCTGCTGTAACAAGTGAATTTCACCAGTGTGGGATCAATAAAGTCTATATTCTCTTATTTAATCTTATCTCATCTTATCTTAAAGCAGTTGTTGATTGTGATTACAGTCAATTTTCTCTTGTCTTGTGTGCTTTTCCCACAGGTCTTTTTTTCACCCAGGAATGTGGTCAGTCGTATCCGCCAAGCTCTGGACATCCTACATAGTGAAGTATGTTTACATCTTCTTGCACAAACATACAACCTCACTGATGGTTTGCAAGTTCAAAGTCACAATCCAATTTACATACTGCCTACAAACTTTATGTTTTGTGTCATCCAGGTGCCTCGCGCCATGGTCAATCTGGTAGAGCTGTTAAATGTTGTACCATTGCGGGATCTGCACAAAGATAAAGGTTTGGGCTGCCCCACCTGGTTTGTAAAGTGAGTGATTTTTGGTTTTGTAAGACCAACACTTTGACCAAAAAACTTCAAGTCATCATTTAACAGTTTTGATGTTTATGTTTCAGTTTAGTTTGCCCCTGTGTACTGAAGCCTAAAGAGGGATCCTCTGAACTCCAGAAGGTCAATGAGATCAATAAAGCCTATCAGGTACAAGACTAAAGGATGCTAAAATAAAGACACATTTTAACCACCATTTTAAAGGCTAAATCATCATCGTCATCATCATCATGACATTGTCAACTGAAAAAAAAATCACTGAAAGTCAAGTCGAAACACTTCTTCTTTTTTTGGTCTTTATCTGTTGGCTGTCTTTCTGTCCAGCATGCTATGAAAGAGCTGATTGACTCTGGGCGGTATAACACACACGATAACTTCACTGTGGTAGTGCAGCCATTCATCAGGGAGGTCGTCCTTCCCACTTTAAAGGTAAGAGCTGACACACCTGAAACAATAAATATTCCTTGTGTTTTCGTTTATTTATCTCTAACTCTTGTCCCTTCTCTTTAAAAGGATGGCCGGCCTGATCGCTCATACTTTTCACCTGACTGTTTTCACCTCAGCCAGAAATCTCACACTCTCATGGCTCGGGCTCTTTGGAACAACATGGTAGGATGGTTTGCTTTATTACAAGACTTTTCCTACATTTGTATTTTGACACTTGGTGGTTTTAATTGTACTTTTACAGTGATCAAAAAATAAATCCCTTACTTTCAAAATTTGTTAGTTAGAGGCAGTGGGCAACAAGACTTTTACACAAGACTTCACAGCTGGCATTGCTCTGAAGTGTCCCTCTGAGGTAACTTTGCACTCAGCAACATTAAACAATTGACCAAACACTACACATTATATGTTTTATAATTTCTTTGTATATTAATGTGTTTTTGAATATTTGTCCATCAGACCAACCCATTTTTTAGGACTGCTGTCAACAGCAACTACACCTTTCCAGGCCCTCCCCCCACTCCTGCTCCTGTGAAAGTACGTCATAGTTTATGTCTTTCATGCATAGCTCAACTTTCGAATGGAAAGTAATTATTATCTATATGTGATACCAAGTTATAGATGATATCTATAAGAACCTAAATTACGTCTCTGTCATTCTTTAGAACTGGGGCAGTGACTTTTCCTGTGTTAACACAGCTCCATCCAACTCTGTGCCCACGTCAGGTAAGTGTTTAAGGTGTTACTTATGTATTACCTAAAGGGAAATAGAAAGGTAAGATGTTAAATATGCTCCTGAATGCTCTTGTTTAATATGCTCATGTTTTTCTTTTGTTAGCTCACAGGTTACGACCAGCAGACATAAAAGTGGTGGCTGCTTTAGGAGACTCTATAACGGTAGGTTATAACTGTATAGACAGAATGTGACTATGGATTTTGTAAAGGATAATGTGGCAACTGCTGGGTAGTCTAATAATTTGTTATAGTGTAAAAAATTTCTTCTAAACAGTTTGATAAAAAATATCTAATCTCTATCTAAAATAAAATTTGCTTGACATGCCAGAAAATATAATAACGTCCTATTATAACAATGTGCAGGAATGAAGTTCTGTGTGTTTTTATAATGCTAAGTAATACAATATAAATTTGTAATTATGGCCCTACTGGTGGATCCACGGTGTTAGCCCATACTTTTTCTTAAGTACCTATTAATCAAGTTAATGGACAAGCTGGGAGAGCATTTTCAGTGTAATGGGTCAGCAAAAGGAGAATGTGTCTGTAAATGATTGAAGAGTATAACCATCTTTTCGTGGTACGCAGGCCGGCTTTGGTGCTAAGGCAAAGAATCTGCTGCAGCTAAAAACTGAGTACAGAGGGGTGTCATGGAGGTGAGAGACCACGCACAAACTATGTACATAAAAAAGCTGTGTACATTGCATTGTGATAATTTTATTTATTGTTGGTTTGTTTTTCATTAACAAGCATTGGTGGAGATCAATCTCTTGAGACTGTCACAACATTACCTAGTAAGTCTCCTTCTTTCTTGATGTTTAATGCACATTAGCACCACTAGATGGCAGAGTTGGACTGTAACAAAACTAGTGTTTTTGTCTCTTGTGCAGTAATTTCCCTGTTTTTTTCATCAGATATCCTTAAGAAGTTCAACCCTAAAATCAAAGGAGTGTCAAAGGGACAGGGGAAATGGCAGACTGGCTTCAACATGGCTGTATCTGGAGCTAAAATATCGTTAGTTCTCGCTTTTCTTCGATCTGTCATCAGCTTTGCAAACGGTAGGTTACTACTGTATGTTTTAACCATTTTGTGCACTCATGAAAATCTCTAATTTCATACAGAGGAATCCCAGGGCAGATCAGAAGCCTGATTGATACCATGAAAAATGACTCTGTGAGTTTAATTAATTGCACCATACCCATGCATGCCATATTTTAATGTGCAAGAAAAAAATTGTAATCTTTGTTCCATCTCTCTATCTCTTTCTTTCTGATTCCTTCTCCATCCTTTTAATGGAAATAGACGGTGGATTTTGAGAATGACTGGAAGTTGGTGACCCTCTTCATTGGAGGCAATGACCTATGTCAGTACTGCAATGACCGTGTAAGTTGCTTTAGGAAGTCATCACAGGAAATGCTGGGTGATCCAAAGGATGAAGGACATTTTCAAAGCACTCCCCTCAGTAAAGCCGGTCTCCCACCACAGCACAGTGGTTAAACATCCCATAGTGTTGTTTGATGCGCTGTGTATAGAGCCGTCTCATGATATCACTCTCCAAATGGGACGATGCACTGGAGCAGAATAATCAAGCTTTGTGAATAGCCCTCCCTTAATTGTTTTATTGTGTCAGAGTAAGATGAGAGCAGACATGGTATCTTTTCAATGAGCACATTCTGTCACTTTACCCCTCCAACACAAAACACCCCCCTGCCTCCTCTATATCAGCCTCTGTCTGCATCAAACAAGCACATGGGGCACAGTGACAGGCCTTGTTCTCTAAGAGGCATAAACAACACAGAGGTCAACCCAGACTCTCTTCATCCTGTCACTGTCTCACTCCCCTCACTTCTTCTCCTTTTCTCATTTTGCCTCCATTTCCCCCTCTCTCTCTTTCTCTCTCTCTTTCTCTCTCAATATATTACTCTCCTCGCTCTCCACTGACAGGGTAGTCTCTTTTAATGTTTGTGCTTTGAAGCAGAATATCCAAGCCCAGCATCAATTTAAGATAAGCTCTGAGACTGTGGTAGTGACAGCTTAGGGTTAGTTGTGGCACGTACGCTCCTCCATGTTGCATGGCGTCGTCTCTTTTGGTAAATTTGTGCTTTTTAGTTACAAACTTGGCCAGTTTCCCTGAAATATGCCTTAAATATTCTGCTTTTCTCTGGCCACAACAGAGAACAGCTGGTAATGAAAAAAACTATGTGTGTTCACTCTGAATTAATAAAATGCCTTGTACATTGTGTGTAATCTTATTATTCTTTTGGTCTCAAAACCACAGGCCTCTTTGTCACCTCAGAACTACAGCCATCATATGATGACCAGCTTGGATATGCTCTACAAAGAGGTAAAATTATGTTATTAACTAAGCCAATTACAGTTAATTATGCAATTCACATTTTCTAACCTTCTGAATTTTACTTTTAAAGTAAATAAAAATCGTGTTTTTCTTGCTTTCTGGCCGTAGGTTCCCAGGACGATTGTCAACGTCTTGGAGATCCTGGAAATTGAAGGCCTTCGCAGGATCAAAAGGGATAGTCTTGGCTGCAGTGTGTTACAAAAGTACGCTCATTGATCCACTCATGCTCAATCAATTCTACATGAAGACCACTGAGTCCAAGGCAGACTGCTTTGAACCAACAGCACTTCTCTTAGTATTGATTGAATACTAGTCAATACAGCAAGAAATATAATAACTTGGAGTTTATTAAAGCATACTCATCCCTGAATCAATGACAAATCCAATGTTTTACAGTGCAAAAGATAGCATTATGCATCAGTCAGTAATGATTATAAAAGCCTAACCCTTAAAAGCATTTTATTTCCCCAAATCAGCTTATACTTCACCTTTCTCCTCAGGTATGTCTGCCCGTGCTTCTTGTTAGCAGGAGAGGACTCCCCAGAGCTGGCTGAAGTAAAACGGATCAATCGAGAGCTACAGGTTAGCAGACAGGAACAGTGAAGCCAAAATGTGGGACCAACATCTAGTTAAAGTCCCCCTCTACTTTGCACAGTGACAATACAAGGATGTTCTTTCTTTCAGGTTGAGACAGAAAAATTGGTGTACGGAGGCCGCTATGATGACAGAGAGGACTTTGCTGTGGTCGCACAGCCCTTTTTTAAGAACTCCATTGTTCCTTTGAATGCTGTAAGCCCTCCGTGCACCCCCAAACCTACATTACACTCACAGTAACAGGCCCTTTCCCTCAAAGCACGTAATTCCTAAAAACACTGATGTTGTATTATTTCTTCTCCAGGACGGCAGACCTGACACCACCTACTTTTCTGAGGACTGTTTCCACTTCAGTGAACGGGGACATGCTGACATGGCTGCAGCTCTGTGGAATAACATGGTGAGTCTGGCAAAGCAGACAGTAAAAGGCTAACTGTATTTGACAGGGGAAAGCTTTTGGATAAGTCTTTCTAAATTAGCCCATCTCACTGCAACTTCATGGGTTGAGCAAAGATGTACTCTGTTTTAACTCTAGTTGGAGCCAGTGGGTAAAAAACAGACATACAACAATTTCACAAATGCCAGAAATAACATCAAGTGCCCCACTGAGGTAAGAAAACAGCCACACAAGCATTTCTCAAATGCTGCTGCTGACATTTGTGGTTTATCTGTACAATTTGTGCATATTGGCACAAATGGTTCATAAAAGTGAATGTGATTGAATAGAAGACCTTCCTTCTTGTGCATTCCAGGAGCATCCTTACATCTTCACAAAGGTGAACAGCCTACCCAGTCTGACCACTACAACAGCACCCAGAACAGACAGCACAGCTTTACCTCACAGCTCCTCAGCACCCACAGCGCACAGCACAGGCCAGCCACTCACCTCTGATTGCACGGACCATGTGCCAGTATGGCTCGCTGCTGTGCTGGCCGTATTGGGTCTTCTGATTGGCTGGGCTGTCACCTGGCTCCTCCTCTCCTGCAGAACCAAGAGAAGCAAGAAGATGATGATTGCTGCAGTGGAGATGAAGGGCAGTGCGTTTTAAAGTGCTACTTACTGTGTTTTTGCACTGGACTATTCAACGTAACAGAACCAAGAACTACAAAACAACACTGCAATATTTAAAGTGATTGTAGAAGGCATATTCTTTGTGGTGACAATAAAGCAGTTTTTCATAAGAAGACATGATAAGATAGCCCTGTCTGCTTTGAATATAGAAGTTAATTATTGACCTTGAACCACAGAAAATATTACTGGATGCAGAAGTGGAAAAGGTACACCAGACATTACTTAAGGAAAGCAATGAATAAGACAACTGAATCACACTCCATTACAACTCCTGCATACAAACCTATTATATTTAATTTTATTAAAATAAAAATGTATTTTGTGTAATAATAAATAATGGAAAGACAATGTAATTAAGCATTCTTTCTGTTAAAAAATATTCTTGCTTTTGATTGTAACAAAAATGTTTTTTTTGGTTATTTGGAATAAATAATTTGAAATAATTCATATAAACAGTAATCTAGTGTGACTGCTCAAGTGAACAACCAGACACCAACCAGTCTTGACATGTTGTAGCCTGCCTGTCCAGGCAATCATCACCATTACACATTAATGGTATTTATTTTAGAAAAGAAATACAAATATCACCATATCATAAAAAATACAAACCAACCATGCACAAATGATTCTACTTGGAGCACAGAGCACATATGCCTACATGTATTACCTTAATCATCACCATCATTGAGACAGACTACTGATAAACATAAAAAAGGATATTTTATGACCTCCTCACAGTGATGAAAGCCACCGAGTGCTTTTGGTAATTATGTCACAAGCATACAGAGGTGAGATGTACATTTACTCAAGTATTTAGAGGTATTTGTACTTTACTTGAGTTTTTCATTTTGTGCTATTTCATAATTATATTCCACTACATTTCAGAGGGCAATATTCTACTCTTTACTGCAGCACATGATCACTATATTTTTGTACAGACCCAAAAGTATATAAGTATAGTTAGAATTAGCTCCACCTTAACTGGTAACAGTTAAGGTGGAGCTAATATAAGTCTTACAGTGGGATTCGACTTCTATTACTTTTTCATTCATTTATTCAGTACGTTTTGCTGATAATATTTTTGTAGTTTTCACAATTTTATAAATGCATAAATGCTTTTGCTTGTAAATTAGTATGTTTACATTGTACTATGAGTAGTACAACTTACAGGCCTATACTTCTCCCAACACTGTAAACATAAACACAAATTGTGTTTTAGATCTCTTTCAAAATAATAACGAGTATGCTGGGTGGAATTTATTATAAAACATACAATATGTTTGTCAGTCATTAATAAACATATTTTATTTAATATAAATGTGGTTAAAGCTTTTTATACACAGTCTATGGGTTGAAGTGACTTCGCAAGTTCATACGGTTACTGTTTTCTTGACAGCAGCGCTCCCTGGTGTCAGTAGGGGGAATCGACGCGGCCAACACTGTACCACATCAGTTTGAAGATGGCGGAGGGTGAATTGAACGTGGACAGCCTCATCTCTCGGCTTCTGGAAGGTGAACAATTTCAATACAGTTTGTGAATGTTACAGAGTTAGCTGTTTATGTTCATCAAAGCCGATGTGAGCTTTATTCTGTAGCTACCGCGGTTGCCTCACAAAACGCAGAAAAATGTGTTAGCTAGCAGGGCTAACGTCAGCCACTCGTAATGGTGTATCCCCGGCTAGCTAATGCTACAGTTAGCTGGCCGTGTTTATAAACACTGTCAGTGGTGAACGCCTACATTTCTCAGTTTTCGCAGTAATAGCTACGTTACTCTTGTCAAGTAATTTTATTGGCTCGTGTTCCTTACTTTATCATATAATTAAACTTTCTGCTTGATGTTTTTGGCTTTATGCCGCCTCATGTATTGTCCAAATTATGGGAGGAATGGCTGTTTGTCCTGAGCGTTAACGTTACAACATTGAAAATATAACGTTACAACCCAGAATCATGTCTGATTACTCTAACCTCTAACTCTACCCTTAACTGTTAGGTAGGTTAAGTAAATATTTGTTAACTACG
Source organism: Micropterus dolomieu (assembly GCF_021292245.1). Classification (NCBI taxonomy): domain Eukaryota; kingdom Metazoa; phylum Chordata; class Actinopteri; order Centrarchiformes; family Centrarchidae; genus Micropterus; species Micropterus dolomieu. The sequence goes on along the minus strand of NC_060160.1, from coordinate 11,406,097 downwards.
ACATGAACACCCATTTTCACCAGCGCCACTGCCCTTGACATGGTTAAGTTTTACTCCATATCCGCGTTCCTGTAAGTTTTCATCATGATATGTTGTTAAATTTCTATTTGTGATCTGGTTAATGTTACATTATTGGGAAAGGCACTCTTTTGACTAATCGATAAAAAACACAAATAGGCTTAAACCTTAACATATGGATAACCCATCTAATATTTGATGTCCTTATCACTACATCCTTGTTGTCGTGAGGTAGTCTGATTTTTGTGAAGTAATTTTAACTTTTGTAACTCACTCCTCTCAGGGTTTGTAGGTGTGTTTTCGTGGGCAGGTTGATGTGATTCAGTGCACTCATGCACATTGGGCACACCATGCACACACACACTCCCTTTAAATGCCTGTTACAGGTGAGGAATAACAAGATGCAAATTAAAAACATCGCAGACAGAGGAATTAATACTCTCCGAGCTGTCCACAAATATTCATATTTATAGTTTACAGTATGTCCTATTCTGCTGTTGCGATCACAATCACATTATTGCTCTCTTCTTGGTAAATAAAGGGAATTGTGTTGGTGTGTGAGGACCAGGTTTTGGGTATGGCAGATAGAACGATGCTCAAAAATCTTTTTTGTGCTGGTTGTCCACCTGCTCAGGAGAAGGCAGAGAGTTTTCCGCCTGCCAGTTATTATCTGAGTCAGTCCAGACCACTAAGGCAAATTCCGCTGTCCTTGGCATACTTTCCACCAGTATCTGTCACTCTGTTGGAGGAACGAGGCACTATGCCATCACGCCAGATTTGTTATTTATACTAGTAATTGCTAGAAAATGACACACTGCAACTGCTTTGTGCTTCTTGCAGTCTCATTTTTATGTTATCATTGTTACCAAATGATGAAATTATTGGGAAAACTCTTTTCAAGTCTGAATCGTGAAACAAAATTTTTCCTGCTGATCCTTCCCAACAGTTTCCCTTGTAGCTCAGACTACAGTGACTTGTTGATTGTGTTGCTCATATGTTGACATGGCATTGGCAACCATGTATTATAGGGGTCAGTTATGCTGTGATCTTGATGGCAATTGTGTCTTTTATTTTCTATTTTCCTGCTCATAGAACAAGCGATTACACGTGACTATGTGATTTGGATGTTAACGTTTCATAGACTTCTTTTTTAATTGTTCAGCTTTGTAGTTAGTGATGTGAACTTATTCAACAGTTTGAATCAAGCACGTGTGCAAATAATTTAGGAATATGATAAATGGTATATTATAAATTTACACCTTTTTTTTGGTTGTCTGTAGGTAAGAAATGTGTACTAGTGAAATGCCACTGTCACTGTGGAACTGCTTCTTGGTACCTCTGACAGGGGTGGTAATCTTTGTTTTCTTCAGTCCTTGTGCCTGGTAACAAAACCTATTCAAAAGGGTTTAGTGGAACTAGCCAAGAAAAGGCACCCTGTAACTGAAACCAAAGTCAGGCTTTCAAATAGGTTTGTACCCTTCATTAATCCAGGTGTTAATTTAATCCAGGTGTTTATTTTGTAACAAAAAAAATCTGTTTTGATCTGAAACACATGTACAGGTTTTTGCTGATATTTTCTGATGTTCAGCACAGAATTCTCCCATCGTCACAAAATAGCTTACTGTATATTTTGCTGTCTGAGAAAAAGGGAGGAAAGCCAAGTGTCAGTGAGAGTGCTTATTCATTGGAAATACGTACGTTTTGGAAAATCGTGCGGGACACTGTCTCACTTTCTCCAGACACATGTACAGTGACACAATCACACACACAAACGCAGTGTTTTGGCTTCTGATGGCTGCAAATCCTTGCTTCATTTTTGCCTTTGCCCCTCAATGTTCTTAATCACGTAATCTGTTTTAAAAGTGCCAGCCCGCAGAAGTGCGAACAGTGAAAAGTTCAGTGTTAAAGCCAAGCAGGTTAAGCATCCAAGCTTAACTCACTCGGCTGTTATGAGGCCTGGCCGTTAAGTGAAGAGCCCTGCTTCTGCAATTTCATGCCTCACACAGTGGGTATGAAGCGGTGCAGATACAGTATATGGATGATAAAAAAAAATTTATGGTGTAAAGCAACACTTCAGTAAGGTTGGGGGAGCCCTATAAAAAAATTTTTGGCACTCAGATCTACCATCTGTGAGGATCCATATTCCTCTGGTTCACTCACTTCTCTCAAATTTGGTTAGATTAAACGACTAATGAGTCAGCAAGGGAGTTTGAGTACAGTGTGTAAATAGCATGTATATGCACATGTGTCTATGTATGCACGCAAGCTTCAGGAATTGCATACCAATACATCAGTTAATCCATTTGCAGCTCCTTTTGCATGCTCTCTATTTAGCCTTTCTCTAATTTGTCATCCTTTTAAGGAAACAAAAATGCAAATAGGAAAAGTCTTTAGGGAAACTTTTCGGAATAACCTGCATTTGTTTCACTAGACTCTGCTATGCTTTATTGGAATCTGTAGTGGGCGTCTATCTTGTAGTCAATACCAAAATGCACACATTGCTTTGATTTGCTTTTTGTGACACCAAACTGAGACATAAATGAAAATTGCTGTCCACTTACATTTACTGCACATGTATTAATATAGTGACAAAGCACAATTGGTCCCTGTTATATCACCAAGACCATTCTTCCACCTTATATTTATTTATTCAGATTACCACCTTTAGCATTGGTCACTTCTTGCAAAGCTGTAACATCAAGTGACTAATTCTGTTTTTTGAAAGGATGCCATCTTCCAGAGACACTGCACCACGAGGCAGTACAGATATTACAGAATTTTCCTTCGGGGATCAATTAAGTATTTCTGATTCTGATTCTGATAAACCAAACACAAAAAATATACAAAATGCAGACTTTTGAAACTAGATGGAACATTAACTTCAGTCTAATACAAGCCACAGGGTGCCATAGCAAGGAAGCAGTTTTTATGCTGTATAATCTCACTTTTCATATCTCTGACTATTTCAGCTGCTGAGTATAGCCAACGTTTGCAATTCTTACTTCTTTTTTCATTGTTGGAAGATAAATCTGTACCCAGAGCTGTGGCAGAATGCCAGAAAGTAGGCTTAAGCTACCAGTGCAACTACACAGCCAATAAACCCCCACCATTGCTGAAGATGCAAGCTGCTTTCATAGTCTAAGCAGTGGGTTTCTTAAGTATGGCCGGGACTAAACAACTATAATCAGAATCATTACGCCCACAGCTCATCAGATTTTAAGATTCCTTTGTGACTGTGTACTTTTTTTTTTTTTTTAGGTAAAAAGTGAATGTATCGTGGCCTCATTCTGATGAACTTCGTGGGTTGCTGGTGCTTCTGTGTTAACACTGACATTGATCATAATAACAGCTGTTGATAGCACTGATGCTGTCTTTTCTCTCCTCTCCAGTACGGGGATGTCGCCCGGGGAAAATAGTCCAGATGACAGAGGCAGAGGTGCGCGGCCTCTGCATCAAATCCAGGGAGATCTTCCTAAGCCAGCCCATCCTGCTGGAGCTCGAGGCACCCCTGAAGATCTGTGGTCAGTGTTCTACATTTCTGCGCTCCTCAACCACCACATGTTTATTTTTGCATTGTAATTTATTAAAATTAAAGTCAGTGTTGTGACAATTACTTTAAAGCATATTTGAGCTGAAAGGTTTAAAAGTTTATTTTAATCAGAGACCGGACAACACTGCCACAGCCTGGTTCATATATTTTAAGTCACAGGTATGTGTATGTTATAGAAGGATCCATTGCACACATACATACACAGATTGTGTATAACTGTCTTACACACGTATTATAGACGGACCGAAGTAAAGCAATGCAACTGCAGCAGCAACTCCTCAGTTGAAATGTTACCACAACAGGTATCTCTAGCTGGCTCCAGCGCATCTTGGTACACTCCCACATGCTTTATCTCTTCCCTTCAGTATAGTGCTGCAACTGCAAAAAACTCTGAAATGTCTATAATATATGTACAGTCATTGAAACTACAGTACACAAGCTCACATATAGGCTCAGGCCTACACACAGTTCATTTGTGGCTGTCCTCATACCAGTTTCCTCCCACACACATTTGCTTTTAGATTGTAGATATACTGTCACCCTCAGATGACAGTATTTGCATTTGAAGTGATAAACGTGATAATGGAAAGCAGTAATTTGATGATCATATCGAACTAACCCTGTACATTGCTCTAAAATATGCATGAGTGTGAGGTGGTGTTATTTTTTCTACTGTGGTAGGTTTCTTTTTCTCTCCTTTATTTTCTTTGTTTTGTTGCTGAACTTTTATCCGCGGACCGATTACTTGCCTTTAACTCACAGCTCTGAGGGCAGGCTTTCAGGACACTACCACTGACTGTAGAGACCAAACAGTGAATGGACTTAATTATTCACTAAGGCCACATGGATCATGTTCTGCGCATACTCTTTTTCTCATTTGTTAAATTTAATACCACTGGCATCATTTTGCCCTAGCCGGCCGCTTTGATAGTGTTTGGCCTGGTCATTTATTTAAACAGAAGAATTTAAATTAGATTTTTTAAATACAGTGTTGTTGACAATAATGGTGATCAGAGCATCATTGTGAGGATGTGTTAGATAGTAATATTGTTTCTTAAATAAAATGGACAGATGATAATGATTAACAGCACCCTGCAATCACAATCCTCACCAACGGGTTTCACGTTCACCATAATAGGACCTTACTCATTCAGAGCCAAACGTAACTGATTTGTTAGCCTGTTGAATTAGCTGAAGAAAGACCACAGGCATGCATGCTGTGTTTACCATTTTAGTTCTGAGTCCAATAGAATGCCTTTAATTATTTTCTGGCTACAAGAGACTGACTGGGGAAAATGAGATGAAAACATTTTAGAAAGCACTACAACATTTCTGAATGCAAAAAAAATAATAATGAAGTCTTTTATTTGAATGTAACCACTTCAGTCATATTTTAGCAGAATATCTCTGGCAGCCAATATTCATTTCTCACCCTGAAGTAATTTGTCTTGATTATTTACGTTCCACGTTGTTAAATCAGGCCTCTAAGTACGGGTGCATGTTTATTTATGTTAGGCTTATATGTATCATTCTCATCATGCTGTTTAAAAGTTTCCTTGAAATAAAGTACTGCACATATGGTGCAGGCACAAGCAGGAATTAATGTTCTCTGTGTGCTGTCCTCTATTTAGTCTGTTGTCCAGTATGTGTTGCTTTCAGACTGCCAAAACAAAAAAAGTCTGTGTCTGTCGAAATATGTACTTCAATGTTTTTGTAGCTTTTAGCAGTATTCAGATCTTTTCCCAGCTTTAGCAAGATTAGCACAATGTAGACTTGCATTGTAATGGATGCCCATTAAAATAAATTTCAGAGCTGTCAGTGGATGGAAATGTATTTTATTGCCATCTAGAACAGCAAAGACAGACTGTGTTACAGTTACAATCAGCCTGTTTGTTGAGTGTTTTTTTTTCTGTGTGTGTGTGTTTATTTGTTGAGCCGGATTATTCAGTGTTCCTCACACTGATATTGTGTTTATGTGGGTGCTTTTGAACCAGTTGATTATCTGGCTACACAAGGGCATGCAACAGCACACTTGATTACAACATTATCACTTAAGTACCCTTGCTCTGATGTTAGGCTAATGATATAATGGCCATTAAATTATGCATGCATAGGCATTTTGTTTTATTGTTCTTTTAATTATTACTGATTTGTCTGTTGACCTGTTCTTTCGGTACATAGGAGCATGTTGGCCACTGATTTACCAAACATGGGTGGCATACTTGGGGAGTCAAAAGATGCACTGCCTTTTCCTTGTATTAATTTAGAGTTATGTTATCACCATTGCTTTTATGTTGTATTGTCTTCTTAGACAAAGTTTGCTCATTTGTAACACTGACCTCAGGTTCTTTGCTCATTCCTTTCTTCCTACTTTCTACCTTTTGCAACCCTAAATCTCTGTGCTGCTATTCTCGGAATGTTTTGACACTGCAGAGGCAGTGCTAAGTAAATAATTCACTGTCACCCTATAATTTCTTGTGAGAGGGCAGGCGGCGTGTTTGCCCATAGAAAGCTAGCATTGGTAAAACTCGCAATTTCACATTCAGTCATGCTGCAACGCTTTAGTGTGGAGTTAAGGATAGTTAGTGTAAGATTAAACTTGAGAATCCAACAGACAGACCATCAAATGGTGGCTGCTAAGTAATTCGTAATGATATTACTTTAAACTTGTTAAAAGTCAACATCACAGGTGTGGGAAAGAGAAATAAAATGTATTAACAAAGCAGTGAAAACTGTGGGTAAAAAAAAGAGAAATTGGTGTGGTGAAAGAGTATTATTTTATAATCCAGTTTATCCAGGTTTACCACAGAGCAACAGCAGACAGTTGGAGGTTCACTCACCTCCAACTGTCGCTGCACAGATTACAGTCTATGTTGCCATGTCTTTGCATGTACCATTTTATCCAAATGTGGTTTCCTGCAGTTTGTTTTCTTTTCTGAGCAAATTGCAGCATAAATGAGCACATTTAATTGTTTATGCCCTCATGTCCATTTCTGTTTTGCTGCAGGCACAAACAAGAATGATTGTTCTTTGTTCTCTGTATTTACTCTGTTGTCCAGCATGTGTTGCTTTCAGTAATCAGTATGTCCATGTTTTTATATAGTATTTCTAGCTTTTAGCAGTCTTCGGGTTTCTTCCCAGCTTCAGCAAGATTAGCACAAGGTAGACTTAAACTGGTATGTGTGCTGATAGACAAAATAATAAATATATGACACATTTTGCAATTACAGTAGACTAATATTGAAATAATGTTAAATGGAACACAAGTGCAATAATCTTTTGCTATAAATTGAAATCTTGTTTTGGTAAAACACTTATGATTCATGGCTCCCTACTTTCAACCTACCATCACCTTTTCCTGTCCCATTATAAGGTAAAACTAAAGTAGTTTTTAAAAGCTTTTCTGATTTTAAAGTGACAGCTTGTGACCTGGACTATGTTGCTGGAGCACTGCATTAGCATTGTTTCATTGAAGTTTATATATTGTATTATTAATGTAAAGGATTGTGACGTTTTTAGCTTTTACCAGTACTTGTATCAAAACTCTAGATGGCAAGCTGAAGCTGTGTGTCCAGGCCAAAGAAACTAATTGATGGATAGAAACCAACTGGTTCAGCACAACATGAGCGCTGAAGACAGAGCTAGACTTCAAACATTCAGAACTGTTCCTTTTAAACATTCATTTGCACGGAAGACAGTGTGTTTTTGCATGCCATCCTAAGGCACAGGCAAAAATAAGTACAGGCCTGTAGCCATACAGGTTTGGTGCCAGCTATGGTTTGGGTTTTGGTCCGTAGATCACTGACGGACACTGTCAAATAGAAGAAATCATGCCAGCCACTCTCATGATATAAAGTTGTAATTTATGTTGGTCATTTTTATCTCAGGGCCAGACAGCTGCACAGCGTTAAAAGACCTATTATTTCCTTTTAATTTGTATTTGGTGCCATCTTGTAATGAGGCATTGCCATAAAAAGAGTGTGGCACACAAAACCTGTTATTATTGTCCTGTCCTTTCTGCCGAGGCTCTCTGCAGTCATCTGTGTCTGGAGCACTTATCCCGAATTAGAGCAGCTCCCTTTTATATCCTCTCTCTTTCACCGACTTTAAGTTTGTGCAAGAGAGAATATAAAAAAGGATATAAAAGGAAGCAGGTCTTGGCTAGGATATAAAAGGATATAAAAGGAAGCAGGTCTTGGCTAGGTGATGAAGTGAGGCTCCCCCTTCAGAGATCCCGTGCTTTGGTGAGAGCGTCTTCAGCGCATCGGTGCCTGACTGTCAGAGAGAGACAAGGTTGACCCTGAATCCTGGGAGAGTTGTTAAAATTAAAGTTAGCTTGTGTGGTTATGTGTATGTGTGTCGTTTTATTTTTGTGATTAACCTGGATTATTAGCATTCTCTGCCTCAGTAGTTCATTTCCCGTCGGCCATGGCATTCGTCTGGTGGCAGTTGTAATAGCTTATTTTGTGTGTGTATCCTAGAGCTTCCTGCTAAACTGCAGGTAAAGCAAAGGCACAGTCAGATACCCCCCACCAACTGACATATTTGGTTGTGTTCTTAAAAATCAAAATGGAGATAGGAGTCAATATGTGTATATATACGTGGGGGTGAATATGTGGTCAGGATCTCTGCACCTTTTCGGTCTGTACAAACTGCATCACCACTGTTAAAACAATAACTATAGCAGCCTGTCCTCATGACTGCCCTTACAGTAAATAGTCAAACTTGTCTTCCTCTTTACCTCTCACTCCCCCTTTTTTTTTTTAGGTGATATCCATGGGCAGTACACAGATCTACTGAGGCTGTTTGAGTATGGTGGCTTCCCTCCGGAGGCAAACTACCTTTTCCTGGGTGACTACGTGGACAGAGGGAAACAGTCCCTGGAGACCATCTGCCTCCTGTTGGCCTACAAGATCAAATACCCAGAGAACTTTTTCCTGCTCAGGGGCAACCATGAGTGTGCTTCCATCAACCGTATCTATGGGTTCTACGATGAGTGTGAGTGGAAATAAACTCACCCTGCACACGCAAACAGCCCTGAAGCACATACACAAGTTTGGTTCAAATAACCCATTTTTGTGTGTTCTAACAGGCAAGCGCAGGTTCAACATTAAGTTGTGGAAGACCTTCACTGACTGCTTTAACTGCCTCCCCATTGCTGCTATCATTGATGAGAAGATCTTCTGCTGCCACGGAGGTAAGAGAACTGTTGGCACATATTTCCTCCCTTTGTCATAAACCAGAATTTTTTGATTGCCTTGTTCAAAATACATCTGTAACAAATCCAATCAATGGTAACCTCTTTATTTTCTATTTTTAGGTCTATCGCCTGATTTGCAGTCAATGGAGCAGATTCGCAGGATCATGAGGCCAACAGACGTGCCTGATACAGGTACTGTGTGTGCTTGTTTATACTGAGCATGTTCACTTCCTCCTGTATTCCTCCCTGGAATTTAACATTTACCTTTAAATCACAACACCTAGCCTCTTTCTTCCTGAATGAACGACTATGACATCAGTAGATCTCCTGCGTGACATCAGCAAAGTCAGCCGGCTCTCTTTTTTTGTGTGTGTTCTTTACTTCGATCTCTCCACTCCATGTGTGTCTGTCAGGCCTGCTGTGTGACCTTTTGTGGTCAGACCCAGATAAGGATGTGCAAGGTTGGGGAGAGAACGACCGCGGGGTCTCCTTCACCTTTGGGGCAGATGTGGTCAGCAAGTTCCTGAACCGCCACGACCTGGACCTCATCTGCAGAGCCCACCAGGTAATTACGAAGAGAATGAAGGTAGAGAGCCAGGATATTGAGTGTAAATTGCCCCCCCCCCCCCCAAAAAAAAAAGTGGTTGGCCATGCACTTTAATGATAGCTCACCTCCATTAGTTTGTGTCTTTGGTAGAAGTAATTACTGTGGCTGATGCAAAGACACAGACACCTGCGCTACACCACATTTTAATAGTGTCTACTTTTCTGCTCCCCATGCATCATTCAGTATAACTCGATTTTGCACTCAGTAATTGTCAATCACTTTTTTCTTTTTGCTGAAGTAAAATAATATGGAACAGAGAATGAGAAGCTACTGCATTTGTGACACTGACATCAGGTATATTATTTACCTGACAGATGAGCACAACAGTTGTTATTGTTAAATTGGCCGCAGCTATTTTAGCTCTGCTTTGGAGTGTTTCATATTGATTCAGGTGTAGGTGGTTTTGCACACCCAAGCCATGCTAGCAAAGTTGGACCCTGAAACTAGCTGAAGATCTGTTTCTTGGTATTGATTGCAGTGGGCGGTGGAATAATGTCATGTGTCTTCTAACAGGTTGTGGAGGATGGATATGAGTTCTTCGCCAAACGCCAACTGGTCACACTTTTCTCTGCTCCAAACTACTGCGGGGAGTTCGACAACGCAGGCGGCATGATGAGTGTTGATGAATCCCTCATGTGCTCCTTCCAGGTAGTGTGACAACTAAAGGGACATTCATGCTAATTGCCTTTTGAAATATGACTGAACGCATTATCTCAGACACTCACACATGTATCTCCTCGCTCTCTGTCTTATGTGTTTGTGTCTCATTATTTAAAGATCCTAAAGCCCTCAGAGAAGAAGGCCAAGTACCAATATGGTGGTGTAAATTCTGGTCGGCCCGTCACCCCACCCCGCACCGCCCAAGCCCCCAAGAAGAGGTGAACGTACAGTCTTGCCCCCCCCCCCCCATTCTGTCTTCTGTCTTCTGTCTCACCCTGTCCGTCCCTGGTCTGCGACCACTGCAACCCCTGTAACTCCCCTGTATAGTGAAGATACAGGGCTTATCTAATTTCCCACATCTGTCTCCTCTTTCTTCCCCTCACCCACCCCCTCCTCAACTCCACTGACAGCTCTTTTTCTTAATGTGTATGTGTACATAAATTTGCTGTGACCAATCTGTTGAAAATTTTATTTTGCCTGTTTGTTGGTATTTTTGATATTATTAACAAATAATCTTTTTTTTTTTGTGGTTTTACTTCCAATGCCATTTGAGGTTTTCTGAGGATCTGTGTCATGTAAGGAAATGCCTTCTCTGTGTAGAGAGACAAAAGAATTCTTCTTCAGTTAAATAGAAACATTGTTTTGCCTTGACCTCTCAAAAAGCATAGATGAACCCTTCAATGAGACTGAGGTTTCTGTGCGATGCAAAAATCCAAAGAGACACAAATAACATCTCTCATGTTCCAGTTTAACCATTTGAACACATTACAGCATATGCGGTGAACTTGCGGTTGTTGTGCACATTTTACATATTTAACTATTGAACGAGTGCTACTCCCAAAGACCAGCAAAGAATGTGAAAAGACCAGTTTGAATGAAATATAGAGGCTAAATCAGATGCTGCCGGCAGTGGACACGCTCTACCCGAACACAACGCCCTCCGGGCCTCGATTCCTCCACTCTGTTATGCCTGCCTGTGCCTCAACTCCACCCCCACATAAAAACATGCCACACAGAGCTGGTATTAACATTTTCCTTGGTCTCTTTATTATTTGTTCTCCACAAGATGATTTCCCCTCATTTAGTCATCTTGATTTGTAGTGAAAGATGCTGAGAGATTTTATTTTGATTAAATGCAAAATGCATTGCAATGCACAGGCATTTAACTATTGAACTAATAACTAATGAGTCACTTGCATCAATATTTTACCTGCAGACATACAGGATAAATGGTGTACTAAAAGCGCTTAGAAAATTGTCCTTTCCAAGTCTTTGTATGAAGGAACAGATGAGGACAGAAAATATCTAACAGCAGGAGCTGCAATTTTGCAAGTGTCTAACATATCTGAGGAAGCCTGTACATTGTTTAAAAAGACCAAAAAAATTACAACATTAACTACATAAAAAGCAAACTTCACAAAATGCTCCACAATATTTTAAATTGTTTAGTGCACAATGAAGAACATTTGCTTTTGGAAGCTTTTAAGTAAAATGCCAGCTATCCTCCATCTACATCAGCCAATCTTCTTAAGCACAGAGTAAGAAAACTGGTGGAGTCAGGAGTGGGTGGCAGAACCAGGCTGTTTTGATATGTGATAGTGATGCCACCTGGTGTATAAAAGCAGTAGTACAGTACAAAGTAGTATGCACATCAGCTGTTAGGAATGTCAAAGTAGACGGCTCAGAATGGGTTTTTAATTACATTGCCAATACAAAATGTTGGTGTCATTCACCACGAGGAGGTACTTCAGTTTCGACTGGTTGGCACTCAACTTCAGTCTCCTACAAATGAGATGCAGTTGACCCCTTTTGCCTCTTTTCTGTTTAGTTCATTTTTTTGCTTTTTGTGGTAGTATTCTTTCTGTTCTCTATTCAGTGTTTACTTTATATTCACTTAATTTATTTCCAAATAATGATAATAAGAAAACAATGAGGTGTTACCAAAAGCTGTTTTGCAATTTGTATAAGTTTGTTTGAAAGTCTATAAATTCAATTAAAATGGATGGAAACCAAAATTGTTGTCACCTCTGTTTTTACTGATGTATTTGCAAGATGAACATATGTCTGTGTACTGTCAAGGAATTTACTATTCCCTCTACACTTCTTTGTCTCAACATGCTACTGATACTTAACATTTTTCTATAGACCTGAAAGAGAAAGGGCCTACAAGGTAAAATCCAAAATCATGCAAATTTATGACCAGTCAATAAGTCATACTCACTGGTAGAAATAAATGAAAAGCAGAGGAACTCTTTCTGTGTTTTGCTAATGTGTCATTCATCCCATAGTACATTTAATGCAACTTTATACTTACAATACCTATACTACATTTTGTATGCAGATATTGTACCTTTTTCTCCTCTACATTAATTTGACAACATTAGTTAAACTAGTAACTTTGCAGATTCAGATTCTTAATACAACATATAAATCCACTGCTAGATTATTGAGTTTTATTTTAAATTAAACTACCCAGCAGTATATACAGTATATAAAGTAATTAATATTACCTCCACCTTAACCAGCTGCAAATTAGAGTGATAAACACATTAATGCATCAATAATTATAATATACATTATTCTAAAATGGGCCATTCTGCTTAATGCATATTTTTACTTGTGGTATGTAAATTTTTTATACTCCTTATTACTTTTACTTAAGTCAGATTTTGAATGCTGGACTTTTACTTGTAACAGAGTATTTTTACGCTGTGGTATTACAAGTTTCACTTAAGTAAAGATCTGATGCTGCGTTCCAGGCAACTTGGAACTCAAAAAAAATTTCCGATCTCCAACTAGAAAAACTATCCTGGAACGCCACCTGAAGTCGGGTTTCCTAGTCGGGAGAAAAAATATGTACCTCAACTTCTTGAGTAGCAGCTGAATGACGTCACAAAACAATGTCAGCGCTCATGGAAGCACACACTGTAAATGGTAAATAATAACCTGAAAGGCACCATAAAGCATATTTGCATGTATTTAAATTAAAATAATATATACAATCATAAAACCTGTTCAGCATGTACATTCATGTAGAAATATGTTATTGCCTATTAGGTAGCTGGCTATAGTAAAGAATCTCATAAAGTCATCTTCTCTGCATAAAAGTTATTAAAAATGCCAAAACATTAGGAAGTGTAACCTACAACATTGAATGACTTGATGGTTACCAACTGATGTAGCTAGAGGGGTACACAGTTACAACTAGTAACATATAAGCTATTTATGTCACTTGTTTGCATTTAAACTGCCATCCTTTTAATTAACACCTAAAGCACTGCCGAAGGTGCAACTGTGTGTACACTGTGTCTCTGTCTGCCATGGTTTTCGTTCACTTTCGGCGTCATGCACCACCATGCTACTGGAACGTTTAGAGGTTGGAAGTTGGATATTTCAACTTGGAAACTTCCCAGTTCCGAGCAGTCTGGCATGAGTTCTTGTTTTCATGGCATCAATGTATTGGTCCTTTTTAGTGAGGATTGTTTGTGTAATACACCTTCCCAAACGAAAGGGGGCGAACCCTGATTCAGTTTGACTGTTGTTGACTGGACCGCAGCAGCGTACAATACCCGCTTCCTACACAACATGGATGGGTCACAGTCACTGCGCATTCCCAGCTGCGGCGTTTACAGATCTACGAATGACGTTTTCCAGGACAAGCTACTGAACCAGAAGTGCAGGTCGTTTCTCGTCTTTTGCATCTCATGCAACAAAAATAATTTATGAAGAGTCGTGCTATATAGCTTATATTTAATGTAGAATATTCAATAGACCCAGAGTTGGTACGGTACAAGTGAAGTAACGTTAAGTGTGTCGTAGGACAAAACTAATATTGTGTCACCCCTGTTATTCTTGGCCGCTGTGGAAGTCTAAAGTTCATCAATGCAGGTAGAGTTGAAGTAGCTAACGTTGTTAGCTTGTTAGTTGTGTCTTTAGGCCTCGCTGACTGCAGTAGCTGTAAGGGGTAAAGCATAATGAGCGTACTGCAATGGTTGTAACTCTGTATCAGACAGGACTTCCGCATAGTATGCAGTCAATTAAAATAACTCTATCATCAGTGCATCTCTATATGGCTTCCTGCGCCTCTTGTTTGTTCTCTGCTTTTTAGAGCGCATCGATTATTGATATATTGTTTAGATCATTTTTCAAACAAAACTGCCAAGCGTTTAATGCCTGCCTCCTGTTAAATATGAGAATTTGCTGTTTTTCTTTGCCTTACATTGTATTAAACTGGACGAGAGCTGCAACAGTTAGTCGATTAATCGATTAGTCGCTGACAGAACATTTATTGGAACTGTTTAAATAATTTTTCAAGCAAAATAGCTTTTTGCATTTGCTTATGAAATGTGAATTTTTGGTGCAAGACATTTGAAGCGATCACCTTGAGCTCTGACAAATCGTGATGGGTATTTTTTTATCAAGAAAATAATTGTTAGTTTCACACTAAACTGAACATCTATGGGTTTGAGCTGTTGGTCAGGAAAAAAATAAGGGTTACAATAAACTGATGGCCATTTGTCACTGTGTTCTTTTATAGACCAAATGAGTAGTTGATTAATCACGAAAATAATTGTTAGTTGCAGCCCTTTTGTAACAATATCCCTTGTTTCCTCAAACTTTCAGGCTCAACAGAAACTCACCGATCGAGGTTCAATGGCATCCTGTCCAACACTTCACTGCTTTCTCAACAGTGAACTGTGGAAAGCATCAAGCACTGACTGAAGAATGGCAAGATTTAGGCGCAAGTTTTGCATCACATTAGTTGCTTTGGTGTTGCTTGTGCTCATAATAACAGTGGTCTTGAAGACGCTTACACCAGAGGACTCTGTTGGTGTGGAGCTGTTACTGGACAAAAAGGATGAGAACCAGCGAGAAAACAACAAGCCTGACCAGACCAAAATGAAAGACCCTGCTCAGTCAGACAAAGATGCAAAACTGGAGACTACACTGAGGAAGTTCCCTCCTCCTAACTACTATCTCCATGCCTTCTACTATGCATGGTATGGGAACCCAAAGTTTGATGGCAAATATATCCACTGGGATCACCCGCAGCTGCCACACTGGGACTTCAAGGTGGCTCAGGGGTATCCACAAGGGAGACACAGCCCACCTGATGACATTGGGTCCAACTTCTACCCTTCTTTAGGGGCTTACAGTTCCAGGGATCCCTCTATTATAGAGGCTCATATGCAGCAGCTGCGCACAGCAGCCATTGGTAAGACAGAACTTCACCTGAACTTAAATCTCCAGGGCTGACTAATAATGCAACATTATCACTTTTTCCATTTTTCAAACCATTTTGTGATGATATCATGATACTGTGAGATTATGATAGTCCTGGGCAATGTGGTTAAAATATAGCAATGCATACTGATCTAATTTAATTCAAATTATATACAGTTTTTTTGTCAACATCATTATAAAATTCTGTGATTCTGCTATGAGTTACATTCATTAGGTTATGTTGGGCTGCTGACTATAGCCACAGCACTCCCCGGCCTCATGTTAACATACATAAAAATGATCTGGGGAAAAAGAGAGCTCTGGTGTAGGATCAGTACTCTCTCGGTATTGGCAGGTACTGAGAAAGTGGGAAAAGGCAGGATTAGTGCATCTTTATTGAGATCACAAATCCAGTAATAAAATATACCATACGATAGCACATGTGTACAAAATCACATGTAAAATAATAATAAGAATAAAACTGATTTTCAATGCAATTAATGAATCTGACAAAACTCTACCTACAGTTTAAAACACAAAATCTAAATCACCATCGCCTATGATTATGTCGTATATGTTATGTAACTGCTGTCCAGGTACTGCACTGTGGGTGATTTAGGATGGGTTAAATGAAGTGAACAAATTCCACATACATTGTACTGTGTATAAAATTGTATGAGGCCAATAAAGTTGATTATCATTATTAATTATTAAATCATAATATTGAGTTACTGCCAGCACTATCTTTTTATAATACATAAGGCAGAGATGATAATCAGCAAACTGTTTGTACAACTTTTAAGTTTCACAGTTTTTTTTTTTTCATTATTTATGGTGTCATTTTTGGACATTACACTGTAGTCTTATATTTAAATTAAATGGTCTTGTATCTACTGATTTAAAATACATAATCCATATTTTGACTGAAATCAGGAAAATTATTGTCAGCATGTTCATTTCTGCCCTTACCAGATAACCACCACAGATTTACTGTCACTGCAATACATTTACACTATATGAGTATCTCATTATGAACATTTATGAGTGTTTGCTTTCATTTCGGGTTCAGGGTTCATGTTTGTAACTGTTAATTTTCAGGTGTCATCGCTGTTTCCTGGTATCCTCCTAATACAAAGGATGATAATGGGGAGCCAATGGATGACTTTGTGCCTTTGCTGCTGGAAGTGGCACATAAATACCATATTAAGGTCTGTATGAACATGAGTGAGTTAAATAGCCTTTTGTGTTGTTTTTACCAGCTGTCTAAACAGTTTTTTTGAATCTATATATGTATACTGAGTTTGGGTCTGTCTGTCTCCACACACAACCACGAACACTTATGTATAGGCCTACATACAGTACTATGCTCAGGGGCACTTGACAGATATGGCATAATCATAGGCGATGATGATAATGAAGATTAACAAAAGTAGCTCATTTAGATTGTGTGCTTTATAATGTAGGTAGAGTTTTGTCAGAGTCACTGCATAACAGTGGAACACAGTTAATTGCATTGGAGATCAGGTTGATTATTTTACACAAGACTTTGCATACATCTGCTATATTGTACGTTATATTTTATCACTGGATTTGTGATAAAGATGCACTGATCCTACTTTCTTCCTCCCGATACAGAGACTGATACCTCAGCTCAGGCTGTCCAATACAGAGTGCTGATCCTACACCTGCGCTCCCTTTTCCCTAGATCATTTTTATATATAACAATGTTTTGCCATTGGAAGTTTTTATCCTTTAAACCTGCAGTGCAGAACTTTTGAATCTCCTTTCTGACAGTGAGAGTAATTACCCAACAGTTATGACGTATTGGCTCTGCCATACTGAGTTGCTGCTGTCCCTATGATTGCTCCCCCCTTAGGCTCTGGCAAACCTTGCATCACTACCAGTTCGCCAGTGCAGGAATGTTGCCACAGACAAAACTGTGGTATACTTATGCAATAGCCCACGACAGGCTGTTGTATATGCTTATTATATCACAGTTAAGGGTTGTTGTTCAGCCCGACACAAAGCAGAGGGCTGGCAACCGTTTTATAAAACGGTTACCAAGTATAGTGAAAAGAGAGTAACAGAAACATTACACCTTGATTTTGATTTTTTTCATCCATAGATTTAGACATTTCTCTATGAATAATACAAAAAGTAGTTCCACAAGGCTGCCAGTAGGCTACATAGCACATGATGGTTGCGCAGCAACATACACCAAAGTCTAGAATTATTAGAACTATTTATTTATATTTATTTGCACGTTGCCGTTTATTGTGCAGCCACTAAAAAACTCTACTTACTCTCATCTCTCATCTCATTTCTTACTTCACTTTCTCTCATTTCAGTTGCCAATAGCAATAGCTGGAGAGAGCCTTCACACTTGTGTCCACTCAGCTATAATCTCTCTCGATTCTACTCTCTCGTTTTTGAATTGTGGTACTGCAGTGGTTTGCATATCCTAGCCATCTCTCTGCTTGCTTGCATATTCTTAGCAACATTGTTGCCAGGTGATACTGTGGTACTGATACTGTGCCTGGTATTACTTTCTAACGTCACTTTGTCACAGAGTGATACGGATCTGTGTAAAGGAATTTGACGTCATAGCTGTTGTACACGCCCATTATACCACTAGTATGAACCAATCAGTTTCCTCCATTTTATAATGCGAAATACAGGGAGATTTACCTGTCAGACTTAATCAGCATTGTGTGAACTTGTTTGGCAAGGGCTTGAATGTAACAGAAGTTATTCTATATGTAGAAGTCCCGTACTCCAGCATTAATGTTGCTCTCATTTATGTGTTTTCAGGTACTGTTTCACATTGAACCATACAAAGGAAGAGATGAAGTCAACATGTTCACTAATGTCAAATACATCATTGAGAAGTGAGTGGTGCTGTGTTTCTTCAGTGTTGTCAGTCAAATGTCAGCACCATGATCTTACACTCCCTCTGGAAATCATTCTGTCATGATTCATTGCATCAATTCAATAATTATGTTTGAGTCAGTCTTTCTGTCCCTATGACATTTTTCTTTCTTCAGTTGTTTACCTTGTGTCATATACCTCCTCCTCTTCTCAGATATGGAGAGCACCCTGCTTTCTTCAAGTACCGAACAAACACTGGCAAGCTTCTTCCACTCTTCTATGTGTATGACTCATATCTGATGAACTCGGAGCAGTGGGCCAAACTTCTAAAACACACAGAAAGAAACAGCATCAGGGATACTCCGTATGATGCCATTTTCATCGCCCTGCTGGTTGAGGAGAAACATAAACGGGATATTCTGACTGCTGGTTTTGATGGTGTCTACACCTACTTTGCTACAAATGGTTTTTCCTATGGGTCCACTCAGCGGAACTGGGAATCTATTAAGTCTTTCTGTGAAGATAACAACCTGATATTCATCCCAAGTGTGGGTCCTGGTTATATTGACACAAGCATTCGACCCTGGAACTTCCAAAACACGCGAAACCGCATCAATGGCAAATACTATGAAACCTCACTGAGTGCTGCATTGCAAGCCAGGCCTGATTTTATCTCTATAACATCTTTTAATGAATGGCATGAGGGGACTCAGATTGAAATGGCAATTCCCAAAACAAGTCAGACTGTGTATCTGGATTACCTGCCCAATAAACCTGCAATTTACCTGGAGATAACTCGCAAATGGGCTGCGATTTTTGGTGGCGAGAGACGGAAATGGCAGGAATGACCTGACCAAGAGCCGTAGTGAATGTTTATTCATGGCTGAATAAAATAATTACATCAACGCTAAATGAAGTTGTTGCAGAATGCAAAACAAAATGAAGACGATGAATAACTGAGAACGGGTAGTGATGTATGTGATTTTTATTTATTTTTTTTAAACCTGGGAGGGGTATTATTGTTAATTACACTGATGTCTTTTTACTTCTTGTTTACACAGCCTTGAACATTTTTGGATTCATAACGTAATTGCCATGTTTTATCACTGTCTCCACTGTATCCAGCTGAAACTGTGCATAGGCATGTTTTGCTGTCCTGTAATCTGTTACTATATTAAACCTAGGTAAGAAATGAATAAAGTGCACTCTGGTAAAGTAGAAAGACACTAACAAAGCAAAAGCTGTCTCCTCACTCTGCTTCCAACTCTGCCTCAGACCAAAAAACAGTACAAGGAAAAAGCATCACATAGATCTTGATATGTGAAAGGCATGTCAACCTCAAGTCGGAGATGAATCAGTGATGACAACAGCAGAGGGATGATAGTACAGCAGTTCAGTTATTGAAACAGGCAAAGAGCCCAGAGAGAGTGGATGGCAAAATCAAGATTTTTATCTGTGGAATAATTTCTTGTTAATGGAAGGATACTGGTGTATGCCTGGTACATGTCATGGTGTCAAAGTAGCATGTTTCTGAATGTGTCACATAAAGACACTTTACCACCTCTCTTTTTTAATATTGGATCTTCCTTGATGCGAATTTTGCATATTGGGAGGAAATGTTTAATTTCATGTCACTGTTATGGGATTAAAATGCATGTGATGAAACACTCTGGAATAATAACTTCTCCATTTCCAAACACAGTGCATCAGTGTTTGTATTGACTGACCAAATACATCCACTTGGTAAAAGTTGAACAAAGGTGAATTCTGACTTTGCAGGATGCAAGTATAATGTGACCAAACCTTAAACCTGTAATAACTTATTTTTATTGGATGCTAAGCTGACAGGAGCTGCAGATTTGGGTGATAAGTCTGTAGGTTCGTCACTGGCTTCACGCTGTTGTCTCATTGTTTTCAATTGATTCATTTTATTTGATACACTTATTATAAAATATAGATTATAGTTGATGTAAGCCAGCATTACAAACTGGGGTTATGAAGTTGGAAAGATGTAAGAATTTCAGGGCAGAGAGGGGGGGTCTAATGAAAGACTCAACTGAGTTGCATTATGGGAATTGGGTCTATGTGTTTTTGGAGCTTGGCCCATACAAGGTTATAGTAAAAGTTGTGATATCTCAGCTTTTGCGCCTTCGATTTTGGTCATTCTTTTTAAAAATATGTCTCTCACAAGTCCCCCAACTTTATGGAAGTGCAATAATAAAACGCAAGTGTCCCTTTAAATAATGATTTTATGAGCTAATAGGCAATAATGGTACTAATAGCCACATTAGGAAGTGCCTCTTTTTATCTGTAGAATAATTAGCCACTGTTGTATTGAGGCCTCGGTCTGTTCATAGTGGCAAGTGATATAAATGACATGAAAATGTGAATATTAGCATGAATTAGTTAACTGATGTTTGATTTGGTTAGAGGCTGAGGGTGTGAGACATGGTGGTCAGCCTTTGGCTTACCGCTACATCACTAAAAGGCAGCCACGTACCACAAACCTCCTATTACTCCCTTTACTTGGATAAACCGTCGACACCGGCCAAGTGAGGGGAGAACCTTTGATCCGTGCTTCCTCGCGGCAGGAATGATTCACCTTTTTATTCAAATGGGAACCTTAATCAGATGATTGAAGTGTAATATGCACTTACGCTGAATCTCAGCATCCCACACACACACAAACACGCACACACTGGAGCTCCGCGACAGCCTGCAGCTGCATTGACGGTAAACAGAGCAAGGTAGCGCATGGGCAGCCAGCAGGGAATTATTCCACATCGCATCACATCCCTGAGCATACATGGCGTCCTCACACACCGAGGTATGAATTTAGTGTGCAGGCTGACGGGGTAGCCGCCAATTTTTTTTTTTTTTTTTTTTTTTTTATTATTATTATTTTTTTTTTTTTGCAGCCATCGTTCTATGCGTCGGTGTGCAGCAGTGGGAAACATTGAGCTCACATTGCTACAGTGGGTACCATCATTTGCTGGATCAAGACGATGGATGTGGGCTTATACGGATCTATTCCTGCAAATACGGCGGACAGACGCGAGTTTTTATTCCAAATGCATCCACATCTTCCGTATGTTGCAAGGTGTCTTTGAGAAGGATACGGACCTCCGGAGGAAATGAGAAGAAAGGTCTATTTTGACTCACGCCTGTCGAGATGGTGAGTGAAATGCATGTCTATTTTTTCCTTGCAACCCATGGCTGAGCAGCGGTACCTGTTTGTTTTTTTGTTTTTTTGTTTGTTTTTTGACGGCAAATCCTCGCCAGCTAATTAAAAACGATCTCCACGGAAACATATCACAGAAAATATACTGACCGGCGCTTTCTCATTTTCCTCGGGGTGTTTATTTTACATATCACGTTTCAAGCACTAGACAGTTAAGGGGAATATAAAGGGTTTTCTCCAGTGAATGCACTTGTATTTCAAATCTTACATTGCAGTCTCAGCTGGATTTGCGTTGCACAACGTTATATTTTTCAGCACCATCCTCCACGCTATTATCTTCTGCGCGTTTGGTGCGCAAAAGGGTGTTGTGTTAGGGAACACATGAAATATCCCAGTGAGTCTCCAATATTCTTATTAACTTCGATGCAATGTCACGCCAAAAGACCATTTTAAACAGTGGCTCGAATATAGCATCACGTTTTATGACCTTCAGTGCTCGGTGGCTGGAAACTGATTCTCACCTGAGATGGAGTGTCCTTTTACGATTGGCGCTGTGGCCTTCCTGACAGAATACACATAAATCAATGCGAAAATAGAAATCAAATGTCATTTTGCAGGACATGAGCGCTTTCTTTTTGCCCTGTAGCTTACCTGTTACTAACACCACATAAGTGATTTGATGCGTCTCTGTGACTGATGCTACCAAAAATCTGTGGTTGCGTTTTTTCTGCCTCTCTCCAGTCATTTCAAACGTCGCTGCAGACTACTCACCCATGCGGTGCTCTTTCCTTGTCCCAAATACATCACAATGCATTTGACAAACCCCCTTGTTATGTTGTTTAAAATCTGATTGAATGCCTGAGCTGCATGTGTCTCACTCAGGTCTCATTTCATGGTAAGCTACAGAGATGAAAAGAAGAGAGGAACATAACAACTGTGTGAGCCTTATTAGCCTCTCATGTTAAATACTCTGACCTCAGCACCATCACCATGGAGACACTATAACTTTACAACACACTGCATATTTAACAGGCCTGATTTTGATCCCTGCATTGCTGTACATTTCAGCCTTTCTAGATCTTTGTTTTACATATTTTACAGCAACATTTGAAGGTATGCATGGGCTGCATCATCTGTAAAGCAAAGAACCCACCGCTGCTGCTGACAGAAACATGTTTCAGCGGAGTAAGAGGATTTGCCTACATAAAAATGTATTGATAAGCCTTTAAAAGGAGTAGCACTCAGCTGGTCCTGGTTCATGTGACCTCTGTGAACAGATCTTCATACCTAAGTCACAGATGGGAGAGATGAAGGGGTGCACATAAGGCCAATATCATTCCCCGTATGTCATATTGGGCAGATAGTGTGAGGAAAATCAGTGTTGGAGCTGGTCTTACTCATTTAAATCTGCCTCAGCGATGTGTTTCAAGGTCTGTTTCTGCATGGCATCTTAATCTGCTTGTATGGCCTCTTTATGCAACATGCAGGTGTGCTGAGCCCCAGAGAGCTGCGGGCAGGGGGCCTTTCTACTCTCGTCCGCCTTAAGATGGTAGCATTCTCTTACAATACACAGTGTATGCCAAAAACTAATAACAGCTGGAAGCTTACAACCGTGCTTAACTAGCAAATTTTAAATAATATCCAGGATTAACTGACAATTTTGCAATAACCTTAGTGTTTTCATTTTATGTCCCACCTAAATTTAAAAGATGTGTTTCTTGAGATGAAGCTTATCTCTGCATGTTGATTGCATATAACCTCCAGATGTGATGCTGCATGCTTTTTCTCTGGTGATATTCAGTTACTTTCCCCCAGCTCTAGCCCTAACTGATTCTCTCTGATTCTCTCTCTCTGATTCTCTGTCTCTGCTCACGTAAAGGAGGCATCATTAAGAAGACCTGTACATTCAAGATCAAACACACCTCATTAGATCATTACGGATCATTGTTATTCTGCGAAAGAGCGAAGAGGCATCTCTTAGCTTTTTTTCTGTCTATGAGCACTGAATCACAAAGAAGATTGATCCCACCATCGACCGCATGTAGGAACTGCTCCCTCCGATTCCCACAACCTCTACTCTTGCTTGGATTTTAGCATTCAGTCAAATCCACCAGGTTTGTATTGTGCCTGAGGCGGCAACACATTTTTCTTAATCCAAAGTAGTGGGTGCCTTACGCATGGCAGGGTGTATACTCATAGATTATAGCATGAATAGGAATGCTGTGTTCCCATGCAGATGCTCACAAACCAACTGTATTTAATTGAGGCACAAATGATGCTCAGAATCAATGATCCAATATAATAGACATTATAAACACATGGTGGTAATGTGCAACACACTTTTACATGATTAGGTGATTAGCCTGAATGTTGTATCCTGTTGATCATGACTTTGTTCTGACTTTTCTTCATTGGTGTGCCCTTTTCAGGACAGAGTATGCCATCTGCACCTTTTCACAGAATCCTACGACCCCTTCTACTCGGCACTTTCGTACTGGGATGCTTTGTGACTCTGTTTTTGATGTATTTTAAACCATCCACCAGCTGGTTATCGGGACCTGTGGAGTCAACAGAATCCACAGACCGGGTCAAGAACCTCTTCTCCACCAAGAGTGATAGAAACGTAACCACCGTATTGATCTGGCTGTGGCCCTTCGGACAAACCTACGACCTGAGTGTGTGCAGCTCTCTCTTCAACATCGAGGGCTGTTTCATCACAGCGGACAGGAACCTCTACAACAAGTCGGATGGGGTCGTCATCCATCACCGAGACATCTGCACTGACCAGTCTAACCTGCCGCCAGTCCAGCGACCCTCCTTCCAGAAGTGGATATGGATGAACTTGGAGTCACCGTCGCACTCCTCCCAGCTTCCTGGGATCGAGAACCTGTTCAATCTGACTCTCAATTACCGTCAGGATGCTGATATTGAAGTGCCTTATGGGTCCATTGTAGCAGCGGAGGGCGAAGAGGACTTTGTCCCACCCAGCAAAAACAAGCTGATCTGCTGGATTGTGAGCAACTGGAACCAGGACCATGTGCGGGTGAAATACTACAATGAACTGTACAAACACATTGAGGTTCACGCATATGGACAAGCCTTTGGAGAGTACATCTCTGACCAAGACTACTTCCCCACAATTGCCAGCTGTAAGTTCTACCTGGCTTTTGAGAACTCCATCCACAAGGACTACATTACTGAAAAACTGTACAACCCGCTCTCTGTGGGGACGGTGCCAGTGGTTCTTGGTCCGCCCAGGCAGAACTACGAGAACTTTATCCAGGGGGACGCCTTCATCCACGTGGACGACTTCACTTCGCCCAAGGAGCTGGCTGATTACCTGCTGCTCCTGGATAAGAATGAGGAAATGTACCTCAGGTACTTTGAGTGGCGGCGGCACTTTAAAGTAAAGAAGGCCTATTTCTGGGCAGAGCACACATGCCTGGCTTGTGATTACCTGCGTAGGCACAAGGAGTACAAGGCATTTAATAATCTTGACAAGTGGTACTGGGGCGGATAGTGCTCTGAAGGGCTATGCAGTGCTTGCTTTGTTGTTGAGGGCAGTGCTTTAAGATTTTTGGCCTTCAGTTAACATGAAGGTTCATTACTGTTCTGTCCATAGCTCCCAAATGACGTTTTTCTATTGGTTCAGTGGCCCAGTGAGACATCCATCTTGTTTTTTTAATTTGCAAATTTTGCTAAGCCTTACTTTGCCTTTTGTGTTATTCATTTATTATTTATTTTTTATGGATTGCAAATGCACTACATTTTTTATTGTTATTTCAATTCATGTTTTGCTTAACATGCCCACATTTGCTGCTATTTTTTAGGTTTTTGTTCTATTATTAGTATGAATGCTTGATTGAATGGATGTTCCCGTATAACAGAAAACATTCATGATGCACGGTTGTTGTTGTTGTTTTTCTTTAAATATCACCTCTTCATGAAATGGCACACAGCGGATATTGGACTAGTGTAGGCTGCACAAGGAGACTGACATAATAAGTGAAAATATTTATGTAATATTTATTCAAGTGAGGCATTATATGACAAAAAAAAATCTCATCTGCGCTAGTGATGCAGTCACCTATGCAGTGTTTACTGAACTCAAATGTGAAAGTATTTCAATTTTGTCATGTACATATTGTGTATTTTTGGAGTTATGTAGCTGTCATTTTTTCCCATATTTTTGTAAGTTTGCATTTGCACTGCTAATCCAACTGTTACCTATCTTTACATATGTACAGTAAGACAGACGGTCATCATATTATGTGGTTGTAGATGACATATGGTGATCATTACCCCCGGTAGTCTCCGACAGCAGATGTGTCTCTGGCTGTAAGAGGGAGCTTACTATTTTAATCATGTTGTGAATTGTTCATTGTCACATGTGATGTGTCACAGTGCAGTCGGATCCCATGTGGATGATGATAGTACAGTACAGAGCCATTGTACTGCAAAATAAAACTCCCACGCACCTCTTATGTTGCATTCTAATTTGATCTACTAAAGTCTGTTATTTATTTTATTGAATACACTGACAAAGAGGAAAAAGCACAAAATGAACATATGACTGAAGCCTTTGATTAAGCTATTTTGCTGTGTGTACTGTACCGTCATCCCACAATGTGACCTTAAATATTTACACTGATATTTTCAACTATTTCAGGCAGATGTTATCATAAGATCAGTTGAGATCTGCCCACATTTTTGCAACACCTGTTAAGAAAAATGTGAAAGATGTGACATTTTACTGCAAGATTATCTACATTTCTGTCTTTGAATCATCCCATCGCAGTGTTTGGGACGGTAAGAGGTTGCACGTGAAATGTATTTTTCTGTATTTTTTTCTTTACACTCCTGTTTACAGTTGTGTGGCTTGCCAGCCAACCTAAACCACTGAAGATCACACATCAGCGTCTGTAGATATCACTTCACTTTGAAATGTCGTCAGAACAGCTAATCCACTAAACAATGCATCTCAACAGCACTCAGCAGCTATTGACATGATGGTTAGGTATTTATAAAAAGTACTGTGCAAGACCATGTCAACATTTTATGCAAGATGAGCCGGCGGCTTCTTGGTCAAAGTACTCGAACATGTTTCAGGTTATTATCATTTTGATATTCCTTCACTGTCAAAGGGACCATTGACGTAAATTTGGATAATTCAATATTTTTCTTATGGAATATGGTTCCAAATGCCATAGTGAAACCTGTATATAAACTTGTAGTGAACTGAATCATCATCTGGATCAAACCAGCCCACTAACACAGATCATTCCTGTATGTGCACCAGACTGAGGGAGTGTTTTCATTTATGGGGTACTGAAACAATATGTTGTATATATTTTTAATGTCCGAATCTCTTTATAACATGCAAGTGTTGTCAGGCAGTGAATGTGATTTCACTGCGCCTTTGTAAGTAATGTTGGTGCTTCAAGAGGCTGTGAATTGTGGCGAAAGGAGAGAGACACTTGAAAAGGACAACCAGCGTCAGAGACGATGGTTTTAGTGCTGTGAGATGGACATTTTCGTCAAGGGAGGCAAATTTACGCTGAAGTTTATTTTAATTTTTTTTATTAGGCGGTAATCCTGTTGGCATGACCTAATTGAAAACGTTGTGCCAAAATGCAGCAGAGATATAGCACTTTTATTCATGTGGAGTTGTGTGACTCACTGTGCTGGTGGCTGTCTTAGTTGGAGCTATTGTGAGTTCAGAAACTGTCATCCAAGACCTCGGCTGTCCCACAGATTAACTATGAAACTGCCATTCATAGTTTCATATTGTACAGTCCAATCTCATGTATGGAAACAAGAATTTCCCTATCCAATGTGGTCGGTGACTTTAAAGGAACATTCGTGGCGTCTGTCTATTTCATCCTTTCTTCCTTTTTCTCTTTTTTGCACAAAAACAAACATGATTAGCTGTGGCTTCTCTGACCCCTGTCTGAGTCTGTGAGTGTGTCACAGCACCAGAGAGTGAATCAGGATGTATCTTGATACTAGTCTGACCTGGCACTGATTTTGCTGGAGTCACTAAAAACACTGAATACCGGAGTGGGATGAAATCTTTGTGTATGGCTAAACGTGAAGATTTCTGCAGAAATGCAAATTTTCTGCCAGTTTGCTGAAATAATCAGAGAGTCAATCAGTACAAGTTTTTTGCCAAATCATTGTATTTTGCCAAATGTTGTGTTTTAACTGTAGATGTCTGATAGTGTCAAAAGAAAATAAAGATATGGACAATTGAGCAAACATGAGCAGCACTTTTTTGTAAAGAGACAACTGACGAATTTGATGGCAACCTTTTGAAATAATCTTACACTGAAACCATTTTTCCAACAAAAAAAAATTCTGCTGTTTGGTACTCTTACAGGAATAGTTTACATTTTGGGAACTACACGTATTTGCTTTTTTGCCAATAGTAAAATGAGAGTGATACTCAGGTCGTAGATATACACTCTCCCGCTTGTTCAGTAAATATGTAACAATAAGTCCTAGAACTCCCTTAGTTTAGCATGAAGACTGTAAACAGGGGGAAACAACTGTCCCATAGTTCATTTAATTAAGTTGTACAAAAAGCAGTTTGACAACTTATTTGATTTAACAAATATTTTTTAGTTAGTTTTGGACAGAGTCAGGCTTGCTGTTTCTCATCTAATTCTCGATAAGAAAACGATTAAGGGCATTTTCCATAATGTCAAACTATTCCTTTAAACTTTAGATTTTTTAGTACACGGCTCTTGTATATGCAAACGTATGTGAAAATGAGCTGGTCTTAACACATTTTACATGATGACGCATAATATATTGTTCTAGGTTCTATATCAAATATAATTTCCAAAGATGTTGCCCACACTGTTATCCAGTGCCATGTAATACAGGCGGAGGTATAAATAGCTATCCAAAAGCCTTGATAAGTGATTGATGAGAGCGAGGAGGGTGTGTTGTGGTGGTTACGCCGCGATCCTCTGGCTGTTGTTAGTTACCCCATATCCTCGCTAGCACTCTGGTATTTGCAGTCGACTGCTCCACCACGCAGAGATGACACATCTTTGTCAACTGCATCTGCTCAATGCTGCAGGTCAATGTGTGTGATAAAAATGTGTGTGTTGCCAGGATCAGTGGTGCAAATAATCCATCCATGTCAGTTGGGGATTAATGTGAAAGTTCAAGTTGCAGGGAGGGGGATTGTCCCTCCTGTTTTCAGAACTCAAGACGGTGTCACAGAAGAGCACATTGTCCTCAGCAGTGGATTTCACATTTGATAAATACAGTGCAGAACATTACTCTGTAATAATGCTAACAAACATTTTACCAGTTACCTTCTTGTCATTTAAATTCAGTTTTGAATCCTGTCATCAAATCAGACAGAAAATGAAGCCCAGATAAGATTTCTGCCATTCTACTGACTGCTGGGCTTTTTGGATCCATCTAAGGATCTGGAACATTCACAGTAAATTTAAGCTTGTTTGTTTGTGCTGCACTATTTGTATAACAGGAAGTGTTTTGGCACAAGGCAGTGAGGATGAAGTTCTTTTTACAGGAAACGTGTTCTTGATAGCTTGAAAGAAAAGTCTTCTTTTTGGGCTCTGACACTGTCTGAGGTTGTCTAAAGATTGAGATTTTTTCTGCTGCAGGTATGTCAGATATCTCTGTTTTGCAGGCTGTGAATAACTAGGTAAAATGTTCATATTTAGGTGAAATATTGAAATACATTTTGTGCTCTGACTTGCTGGCAGCCAAAGTTAATCAGCAGCTTCGTCTACACAGTTAATCCAAATACCACAGAATCTGTGGGCTGGGAGGGATCGAAGAGGAGAACATTTTAATAGGTTGTGCATTCCTAGGAGTAGACAACTTTCTCTCCTCTTTAGCAGTGGAGATCATATGTCTGGCTCTGTAACAGGTCTTGTCACCCACTCATACCATGACTCATTTTGGTGAGAACTGGGGACGGGGGTGCAGAGTCGGAGGAGGCATTACACAGGTGCTCACAGGGCCTCCCCAAAGGGGTGTAAGGTTTTGTGAGATAGTTTAGTTAGTAGATTGTATCTCCTCACCCCCCGGCAACCCCCATGTGGCTATCCTGTTCAGTCGAAAACGCTGCGTTGAAAGCTAGCCCTCCACATCGTAGAAGAGTGCAGAGGCCTGCTCAAAGGGCCAGGTTTGTGTGAGTCCTCTCATTAACTACCAGAGCCGCCGATCATCTCAACCTAATGGATCCCACTTATGCTGTCATCACCATGCCAACCAGCTGTCAACTCTGGTGCGGTGAGGCTTTGTGCTTCTGAGAGATGCAACTGTGTCGTGTTGATCCGTCTCAGTCTACAACAAGTCACCACCTCAAAGGAGCCACCAAAGTAAATGCTTCTCTTCTTCTCTGAGATCATTTGATTAAGGGGTGGGGGAGCAGCCACTGACACCTTATTGTAAAGACTGAATACATTAAGATAAGAGGACACCCGAGTCCAGGTCAAATAAAGGCCTATTTATTGGGGCTAGACAGGCCGCATACGAAATCTGTTGGCAGCTGCTCACTAGTTGACTTCAGAGGATTAAGCAGGCAAAAAGGAATACGCAAGATCAGCAAGCTTTTTGCTCTGCAGAGTTGGCACTGTCTGGTGTAGAAGTTAATAATCCAAAGGACAAAGACCAGCACCTGTTATCTCTCAGATACAAATCAGAGCGGTTATTATAAAATTACACGCACGAACGCAGAGTATCACGGAGAATATCAACACAATATACAATAATCTCTATCCAGTGTGTAACGCTGCCTGTTGACATACAATTTATTTTTCAGGACTTTCATATTGTGTTAACACACTCAAAGGGATGAGAGTTTTTGTTTGCTAGTGAATATAGGTCACCTCCATCCCAGCTTGATGTCACATGATGACAGACATACTGTGCAGCAGTCACCAATGCAACAAAGATTAGAAGCTTTTGTGAGGTAAAGACTATATTTGTCCTACCACTGGGTCTGGGTTTATTTAAGGTCTGTATGGCTTTGTGATTTGCAGCCGCTGATGTGGACACCAGCAGGGAGTGAACAATACACAAGTAATTTGATGCAGAACAGCAGATGACTGTGTAATCCAGCAGATCTGCCTATTTAGAAATAAGTAGAACCTGAAGGATGGCATGGCTTCAAATCAGAAATATGTCCTACACCTTTATGTCTGACATGTTATGGTTATCTTGTGTTGAGAGTCTTACATAACATGCAGCGTGTAGATCAAAAATAACAGTCTTACATTATTCCTCAGAGGTTTGTAGATACCACCTACATACACCCTTGTTCCAACACCATCTGCTGATCCAACAATGGATTACATCTTATTTATTCACAAGAGAGTGTAATTCTAGATTAATTTCTTTACAAGGAGTGGTACTGAAGTGAATGTAGAGACAAGACAGAGGGGAAGAGAGTTCATCAGCACAGAATTGCATTCCTCTCAGCCTCATCCCTGTCATTGACCTTCCCGTGTTTGTATACTAGGGATTAGGTCTGTGGGCTGGGCTGGTGGTCTTCCCAGGCTATTTTTATGAAGACACCCGCCCCCTGATCCTTTTGGAAAACTGATATGAGCACATGTTCCAAGATTCAAATGTAATTAGTTGACTGTCAGTCACAGACGCTGAAGAAGTGGGATATTTTTTTTCTTTTTTACCAGGTGGAAAAGGAGGATTAGTGCAACATGCATTTTTGACACCTACAACTGTGCATCCACTTGGTATATGTGATTGAGCCAAACATACATACAGACAAATCAGAAGTATTTGATTTCTATAATGTACTATAATGATTTGGGCACAGCACTACACACTAAAAATAACTGGGTCAAAACTGATCCAGTTTGGGTAAATATAACCCCATTGCAATAACTTTACCACCCAAGAAAAGGGGTTGTTTTAATCCAGTGTTATTGTTATTTTTTATTTGTTATAATCTACTGGAGCTATTATTAAACGTACATGTCACTATTTGTTACTGATTGTTAATAATATGTGTATCTTTTTCACTTTTGGAGGTCATGTGCATGTCGTTCTTTACTATAATACATCTGTGAGAGGTTTGAGGTAAAACTTGAAACAACACTAACACTGGGTCAAAACAATCAATTGGTACTATTTAAAGTTGACATAGTTTTGCATTGGTGCTATATTGACACAAACTGGGTACATTTTTAACCCAGTGATTTTTAGTATTTATTGCCACTTCTTGTGTTATACTATGAATGTGTTTTTAATGAGGTTACAAGAGTATGCTATCAGCAAGATGGTCACCATTAAACTGTCATTTCTGCTCCTCCTCCTTTATTTTTCCGTGGATAAATTGATCATCCACAGGCCCGCAGCTTCCATCTTCTGAAGTGCTGCCAAGGCGCTCTCAATAGCCACTGAGAGGTCCTGGCATTATAGTTCAGTACCTGGCAACCACAAAGCTGCTGGCGCCTACCTCTTATAAGCCATCTGCAACTGCTTGTGTGTGTTGCAGGCACTGACAAAGGCCACAAGTGTGTCCAGACACGTCATAGCATCCAAATAGCCATCTACCTCTGCTGTGGCAATATATGATACGTGTTTATGGGGGGAAAATAGTTTTTTAGGCTTAAAATTCATCTTTTATTAATGTGTATTTATCGGAAATTGATCAAACATTTGGGCACTGACATTAGTTGAATAGTAGGCTTTCATGTTTCCCAACAATCATCTATCTTCTAGTCCTAAAACTGCATTTCTCATTGCTTTTACTCAAAAGCAACAATGATTAAATCCGTTCAAAGGCTTCGTGATCTGTGCACCATCAGCTCCCTTAAAAGGTGCAGAATGATGTAGTGGAGCATGTTCATTCACCCCAGAGATTACCGCTAATAAGAGGGCCCGTATTTATAGAAGATCCCCCCCAGTGGATACCCCTAATCCTGACTCACCCATTTCCATCGCTGCCCCATCCCTGTGCCTGGACCGCTTGCTCACTGCAGCCCCCAGCTTCAGCCTCATCTTCGCCCCATATCAACTGAGGTAGAGACTTCTTTAATACAACACTGCTTTTTTCAGATTCTTTTGAAAGAAGGGGGTAAATTGCTTGGCCTCTGCACTTGCTTGATAAAAGGGTAGGGGATCGCTGAGACCATTACATGACATTTTCTATCTTTCCTATTGTTCTTTATTGTCCAGCTTTCCTTGTCTTTCACTCTTTGACGTGCAGCTAAGAAAAGCATACAATGTCCACCAGCGAGCGTTTCGACTGCCATTACTGCAAAGACTCCCTGCTGGGGAAGAAGTACATAATGAAAGAAGACACTCAGTACTGCACTAAGTGCTATGAGAACCTGTTTGCCAACTGCTGT
Organism: Micropterus dolomieu; assembly: GCF_021292245.1. Taxonomy (NCBI): domain Eukaryota; kingdom Metazoa; phylum Chordata; class Actinopteri; order Centrarchiformes; family Centrarchidae; genus Micropterus; species Micropterus dolomieu. Next base: position 11,373,427 of record NC_060160.1, on the reverse strand, counting down.
GAGGGCTGCTCTTTACCAATTGGCTGTAACTGCAAGGTAAGGAAGCATCACTTTTACCCTGAGTAATGGCTTTGACGTCAATAATGTGTAAAATAAGAATGTAAGTTATGTTTTATTTAAGGTGAGAATCATTTGTCACTTGATTGTATTTTGATCACATTTACCTTATAAGAATAAGTATAAAAGCTAAGAGTTATTCTTACATGTTTCATGATTCTATCCATGCACATTTTAAATGAATATTTTACTTAACAGAATATCCACAAAATGCAATACATAATGTGTTAAATATCTGTAGGACTTGTCCTACAAAGATCGCCACTGGCACGAGCAGTGTTTCAAGTGTGCAAAGTGCAGCCGCTCTCTGGTGGAAAAGGCATTTGCCGCCAAGGATGACTTGTTGCTCTGCACTGAATGCTATGCCAATGATTATTCCTCCAAGTGCACCACCTGCAAGAAAACCATCATGCCAGGTACGCTGGGATAATAATGATAATGATAATGATGATGATGCTGATCGTTATGATGACAATGACAATGACAATGATGATAACGATAACCTTATGATGAAAAGGGCTGGATGACATCACCTAAAATCAATATTACGATGCTTTTACACGTTTGACAATAAATGGTCCTCAAGGTCCACTTAGAAGCTGTTCTGGACCTTCCAATCATTCATTCAACTACTGTTTCCAACATCAAGAATAAACTTTCAATATCAACTTTTAACTCAAGGTCAAATCAAGTGATCACACAATCAAAAGCTCCAGAAAAGTTAATGTAAAGTAAATGACTAAACTTAATTTTCTTGTGTTGATTCACTTCTAGTTTATGAAATTGTTTGAAATGTTTGGGAAACACACTTATTTGCTTTCTTGTCGGGAGTTTTATGAGAAGGTCGACATAAATTTCATCTGTACAGTCAATACAGAAGCATCAACCAGAAGCAGTTAGCTTAACTTAGCACAAAGACTAGAAACAGGTGGAAACAGCTAGCTGGACTCTGTCCAAAGGTAAGAAAATGTATCTAGAGGTACCATATGCTGACTAAGCAGCTCTCATCCTGTGCCAGGTTCCCGCAAAATGGAATACAAGGGGAACAGCTGGCATGAGACCTGTTTTCTGTGCCACCGCTGCCAGCAGCCAATGGGAACCAAGTCCTTCATCCCAAAAGACACTGGCTACTTCTGCGTGGCCTGCTTCGAGAAGCAGTTTGCCTACCAGTGCTGTGCTTGTAAGAAGGTAGGGTTACAGCTGAGTGTTTTATATGTATTGACTACTGCAGTAAATCCCTCTGACTCTGGTATTTTAATGTTAGTCATGCTGCATAAAAAAGGTATGCATAGCAAGAGAAATGCCACTGTGTGTTTTCTTTCACTCTTCCCTTGTCTGGTTATGTGTTTCCTCAAGGCCATCACAACAGGTGGGGTGACCTACCAGGACAAGCCCTGGCACCGTGAGTGTTTCTTATGCATTGGGTGCAGAAAGCAGCTTTCGGGTCAACGCTTCACCTCCAGGGAAAACTACCCTTACTGCCTCGAATGCTTCAGCAACCTGTATGCAAAGAAGTGCGTGGGCTGCACCAAGCCCATCACCAGTGAGTCACCGGCTGTGTTCGTGTTTTCATTCACTCTGCCACCGCTCACGCAGTTCTCCTGCTCATATTCAAGGCCTTTATTTGCATTTGTGTAGGAACTGTCAGATAAACAAGGTGAAGATCTTGCATTAACCTGCACATTATGTAAATACATGGATAATGTTTGATGTGTGCAGGTCTGGCAGGGGCCAAGTACATCTCTTTTGAGGAGCGCCAATGGCACAGCGAGTGTTTCACCTGCACTCAGTGCTTTGTGTCGCTAGTTGGACGTGGCTTCCTCACCCAGCGCGACAACATCCTGTGCACCGACTGCGGCAGGGAGAAGTGACCTTTCCTTGAAGGTGTCACAGTAACCACAAGAGCTCATATACTGATACAGATATTGGGTTTAATGATAATGATGATGATGATGATCGTTATGATGACAATGACAATGATGATAACGATAACCTTATGATGAAAAAGGCTGGATGATATCACCAATCAATATCACGATGCTTTTACACGTTTGACAATAAATGGTCCTCAAGGTCCACTTAGAAGCTGTTCTGGACCTTCCAATCATACAATCAACTACTGTTTCCAACATCAAGAATGAACTTTCAATATCAACTTTTAACTCAAGGTCAAATCAAGTGATCACACAATCAAAAGCTCCAGAACAGTTAGTAAATGACTAAACTTAATTTTCTTGTGTTGATTCACTTCTAGTTTATGAAATTGTTTGAAATGTTTGGGAAACACACTTATGATGATTATGATACAGATATTGGGTTTCCATTAATGTTTTTTCTTAGCATGCCTGGTACATAAACAAACTGAATGTTGAATGCTTATGTTGGTGTTATAAAATGACCATTAGTTCTCTTAAATTGCCCAAACTCACACACAAAAAAACTGTGATGTGTCCATAAAGATAAATAAATTTCTTTAAAGTTAGGGTGCTATATTATATTTCCTTTGGTGTTTTCTTAGTTTTTTTTTAATTAAAAATTTGAAAAAGTATTTTTCCTCACATTTTCATTTTTGAGAATGATTATGTTGCAAACATATTAGAGCTGAAGGCAACGGGTCAATTGATGGACTAGACATTTTATTTTGATAATCAATAAATCATTTCCATTATTTTTTTAACAAAAACACCAAATATTTATTAGTTCCAACTTCTGAGGAGTTTGGTACTTTTTTATCATATATGAAAGTAAACAGAATATTTTAAAAAGCAATTTTAAAAAGTCACTTTGGGGAAATTATGATTCTATTAACACTATTTTGACATTTTATGGATAAAAATATTAATTAATTAATAAAGAAAATAATCAGAAGTTTAATTGCCATTGAAAATAATCGTTAGTTGCAGCCCAAAACATATATACATTTAATGCTCTTTCATTACACATATATTTGTGCTGTATACTTAGAATGCCTAGATTAAACATTCACATTGAAGAAACAAAGATTGATGCACAACTTGTGCTTCTATCATGAGAAATACTTTACACACTAAAGGGTGTTCCAATAAAGACTTTTCTATGTATGTAATGTTGAAATGGATATCATTCTAGGCCTGCTGTTGCTCATCCTGATATTCAGTTCAATTCAATTCAATCAATTCAATCAACTTTATTAATCCCACAAGGGGAAATTGGTTAAGTATCCTAGGATACTTGCTGCCTTCCGAACTATTTGTTGGTTGCAGAAGACATTAAGGTCTCTCTGTTTCAAACAGATGATTTTAGAACTGATTTTAACAATGTTGTTCAGGCTGTTCCTGTCTTTAACTGTCAGATTGTGAAACCAACAGAAAAACTTAAAAGAATCTCAATAAAAGACCGGCGTGACAGAGAAGGAGTTTAGTTTGTGGAGAAGATAAATTCTCTGTTGCCCCCGCTTCACATATGTATATAATATATACATATATATAATAATGTGTCTTATTCTGCTCTGAAAAGGAGAGCAGACACACAGTTCAGTGTAACAAATATAGCATTGATGGTAGGTTTGAAATCTAGATCTTTTTTTGACCATACTGTCCCCTCTCAGTCACCCTTTAGACAATCATTGCTGTAATACAAACTTCTGGTGCACTTATGTTGCCTCTTGACCTTGTAGCTCCCAGCACATTCAAGTTGTAAACAAACAGAGCGACACTTGCTCTTGTACTTGTCCATTATCCACTAACCAAAGCTGCCACTTTGGTCCACGTACAAGCCAAGAATACAACAGACCATAACTGTGGGCACCTCAAAATATCTGTCTGCTTCACTAAACCTATTGTTTTGATACTTGTAAAAGTTGGTTTTCTTGCTGAGGGCTGCTGGATGAGTTGCGCAAGTGTCCTCACATGGCAGGATGAGCGGCATAAAATGCTGACAGATTTCCTGTCAGGATATGGTCACATGGGAGGTGAAACTACTTTACACTTCATGGACTTGCGGAGGAATCAAAGAGGAAGGGAGAACAGCAGAGAGGTAGGGACGTCTTATTTTACATATTTTGCAGAAGATCTGGCAGGTTTGCAGGTAATTATTGTATTTTAACTTACAAAAATCAAGCATTCTTACATTTCTGCAATGGCTTTTAGAGCATTTACACAGACACATGTCTATGGAAAGCAAGCTGCCCCAAAAGAAAAGGACAAATCCAGCATCCAGTGCCTTGAGTGCTATGACCGAAATGTGTATGTAGGGACCAAAGATGCAACAGTCCAGCATCTCATCCTTCCCAGTAGAGAAAACGGAGACCCAAGTCCTGGCCTGAGCAAAACCAGAGAAGGCAGGACAAGAAAACTAGGCTCAAGCAATCAAGTAGCCCACCTGAGGGCAGTCCCACTTTTCAACCATCTGATGGTCCTGTGCGACCGGAGCATTACTGCCCTCAACATGTTCTCCTTAGAGCCCGTTCCCACTCTGAAGAAGATCCAGCACGTGTCTATGTTTGAGGTGTGCGACTCATCGCTCGCAGGAAAGGCAGCATATGTGGAGATGGTGACTTCCACCAGCCGCAGGAAGGTGATCCGTATCCATGTGGTGGGAGTGGACAAGTGGGAAGTTGTGAAGGAAGTCCCTCTGCTCCAGGACCCTGTGGCTTTGGCTGTAGATGGCACTAGTCTGTGTGTAGCTACCAGCGACAGGTATCTCCTCTGTGATATTCAGACTGGGCGAACTGATGAGCTTTTTCCTCACAATCACAGCAGACAGCATGTCATTGTTACCTCAGTGGGGCGAGGGGAATTCCTCCTGAATGGGCCTGAATCTTTGGGTAAGAGCTTCCAAAATGTCTAAAGTACATCTTACTCTACAGGCTGTCGAGCATAGACATCTCTCCATGTGTCATTATATGCCTCCTTTCTTAAGCATCTATACAGTTAATCATCTCATATCACTCCCCCATATATTCATCTAGCCAGAGGATATTTGTTTTCTAAGATTTCTCCATCCCCATCCCTCAGGCATGTTTGTGATGAAGACAGGGATATGCCAGCGCCCTCCCCTGCAGTGGCCTCAGGAGGTGCTGGCAGCCGGAGTATGTTTCCCTTACATCCTAACCCTGCAGCCCCAAGAGCTGTCTGTTTTCAGCATGGTGGATCAGCAGCGCAAACAGACTGTGAGTCTCAGCGATGCGAAGGGTCTGCTCTCCACATCAGGTAAACCAAGCAACATCAATTTATCACCTAACCCTGGCGGATTGCAGACCGAACGGCTGTCAAGTTGTGGTTTTGTTTTGAAAGATGTAGCTGTGTCTGTCTCAGTTTGAACTGATTCAGTCAATCATTCTTACACCTACTGTTCCTACACACTGAGTGTTTTTGAAAACCAAAAACAAATCTCCCCTCAGATGGTGTGTTAGTGTTCACAGAGAGAGACATTTTCAGCCTGCGCCTGGTGCCATTCGAAGAGCAGATCCAGGCACTTGTAATGCATGAGAGGGTCGAGGAGGCCTTATTGCTGCTGGATGGAGTTCAATGTCGTCGTCCACTTGACTCATACAAGGTCAAATGCAATTTATAGACATACAGTCCCTGCCTTTTCTCACAAATACATTTGGGTTACAAAACAGCATTTCTGGGGTCAACGTAATGACACTGATGCATTTATAATATTTCTCCTTTCTTTCCTTTACTTTAATCATGTAAGGAGAAATAAAACAAGAACAGGAATGTCTGTACCAAACTTCATGGCAATTTATCCAATAGTTCTTGATGTATTTCACTCAACACATGTCCTGAAAAACTTAAAAAGTCACATGATCACCACCATCAATAGGATAAATGGTGTGGGGAACAATGATTGTCTGTACGTTTTGTGCCATTAAGTAGATGTTATTTCACAGGATAAGTGAAAGATTTGACCTACTGGTGGCGCTAGAGAAACCAAAGTGAATAGGATTTATCCTCTGGGGACAATGAATGTGTGAGCTAAATTTTATGTCAGTCCAGTAGTTGCTGAGATATTTCAGTGGACAGACTGACTTTGCCATCCCTAGAGCACAGCTAGCATGGCTAAAAAAAAAACAGAGACTGCACTCCACTATAGCCTTAACGTTTTACAACCTGTTTCAATTTTAATGTTCCATCACCTTAGAATTATGTTGTAGTACCACATTAATAAGGCAGTAGCTAAATCATAATGGTGAAAAACATAGCATAAATAAACTCGTCTTGCTCTTTTGAGGTATATTCATCCAAGAATGGATACAATTTTGATTTTACAACTTACATAGCTCTTATGAACCTTCAACCCCTTTTTCTCAACTTCCCTTTTTTAGTATTGTCTGCCTTTGTAAGGCAGCAGTCAGTGCTGCTATAATTTCACCATTTTATAGTTTCATACACACCCAACCCAAGCTGGCACTGCATCGTAGCGTTTGAATTTACAGATTGAACCAGGGTGTCAAGGCGTAGACTGACTACATTGTTGTGAACTGCTATCGTAGGTGGATGACAGCAATTGAGGGCAGCAGATGTTGTCTGAGATTTTGTGTAATCTGTGCCACAGGTTACAGGTTAGAGGGGAGGATCTCAGAATTAACACGCTGATGAGTCATTAGTCATGCCTTATTATTTGTCTGGTTTTGTGTTGAGATTTAAGGATAGTCACACGTTCTTCTGCCTAAATGATTTCAGCTCACATATCTGTGCTTTAAGTATGTTCATGCAATGTGTGCCTGGTTTTAAGATTTTTTTTTACTGTCAGGAGCTGCAGAAGGTCATCACTTGCCTGGTTGGATTTGTTCATTTTTATCAGCAGGGCTTTTCCGAGGCCAGAAATCTTTTCATGTGAGAGTAAAACCCCTATCATGACACTCCAATTCCAAACACACTAAATAAATCACAGCAAAGTGTGCAGTAAGATGTTACTTTTGTGAATAGTGGGCCTTTTCTGCTGAATTCTACACTAAAGTCTAACACAAATCAATACTCATTACCCACTTGAACAGCACAGGTGAGCTGGACCCCCGAGAAATCATCCATCTCTACCCTGACATGCAGTCGTGTCTCAGCGAGGACTTTCAATCCCAGCTTGATCAAGTGAACAAGGACAGGGATCTCCAGGTGCTCTGGCAAGATGACAGAAACACATTTCGTCATTACCTGGCCTTTCTGGGAGATTTACTCAGAGCAGTCAGGGGGACAGAGCAAGGCCTGCAGTGCATTAAAGAGGTGGACTGCGCCCTCCTGAGGCTTTACGTAGAACTGGGAGACACTGAAAACCTGCAGCAGCTTGTGGCATTTCCCAATGAGTGTGAGCTGGACCACTGTGTCCCTGTTTTGGAGCAACACAACAGGTGAAAATGAATGATTATTTGTTGAATAGGTGATTACACGTGCTTTGAGCACAAATTTATTTTTATAGATTGACAAATTATTCTTGAAAGAAAAGGCTTCACTTTATTGTTTGAGACATTTTGTTTAATCAATTAATGATTTGCTGTTTGATCTCTTTCTATTTTTCAGATTTTTTGCATTAGGTTCCCTCTATCAAAGCCATGGAAAACAAATTAATGCAATTAAGGTATCTATTCTCAAATCTCCATTCATTACATATATACATACACGGTACAGAAACTTGAGGTGTAAACATATCTGTTATATGTTTCCAGACTTGGGTGAAAATTACAGATGGCTTCCACAAAGACCCCTCTTGCTCAGATGTATATGGACACATAGTGTGGACTCTCAGTCAGCTGCAAGACAGGGACACTGTGTGGAAATTTGCAGACTGGACTCTGCAACAAAACCAAGAGGTGACATTTTTTATGCTCTCAACTTAACTGCAGAGGGCAGAGTTGCACTATACAACTAGTGTTACAGATGGCAAAAAACACATGGCAAAATCCTCCCCACTATACTGAAGCACTTTCCTTATGAGACAATTATTTGTTATTAAACGTCCAATAACAGTTTTCTTTTATTTGAAAAAGATAGGTGTGCAGATTTTCAGCAGGCGTCCCCCAGATGATCGATTTGAGACACAGGACGTCCTTGCTTTCTTGGAAAAGTACCCACTGGCATTGCTTTTGTATCTTGAGTTCTTAATCCATAATGTGAACAGTGAGGTGAGTACAGCAGCAGCTACCTAATCTAATACCCTGACTCCTTTATTAAATGCACTGAAACATGATTGGTGTAATCTGCCCCCAGGAGGAGAGACATCACAACTGTCTGGCTCTGGCATATGTTACTCAGACGCTGCAAGAGGAAGAGGAAACAGATTTGAGGGAAACCAGGGGGAAGTTGCAGCAGCTGCTATGGGAATCCAAATTCTATGACGTCTCCACTGTGTATGGTGTGTGGATGCCTTATGAGAAAATAAATCATTACTGAAGTGTGAATTATAAGTCTTGTTTTATTCCCAAAACAGAGAGAGTCAAGTCAACAACCCTGCACATAGAGAAAGCCATTCTCCTCGGCAGGACCGGTGAACACTCTGAGGCACTGCAGGTGCTTGTTCACCAGGAGCAAGACCTCCAGGCTGCAGAGGCCTACTGCTGCAGGGTTGCCCAGAGTCGGGGCTCACAGTTCAGGCAGACTCTGCTGCTCACCCTGCTCCAAATCTATCTGTGTTGCAAGGATCTCACCAGCGCTGCCGTGGATCTGCTCAACAACAACCCACGGGTCTTTGCAACAGAGACGGTCGTCCAGCTCCTGCCTGATTCATGGTCCGTTCAACTGGTCTCCCAGTTCTTAGTTAAAACCCTTAGAGAGACCTTGCACCAGAGGCGGATGGCAATGCTGCAAAAGGCTTTGGGCCAGGCGGAGCTCATGCGGCACAAGGTCATTTGGGTGAGTTTAATGACATATTTCACATTCTTTTCCCGCTCCAGTGAACATTATATGTATTCTTGTTTGCATTTTTCTGAAATCTGTTGCCTTTTCACTCTCTCCTCTGCAGATGCAGGCCTCACATACAAAGTTCAGACTGGGAAATGGACAGAAGTGTGAGGTTTGTCAGAAAGACCTTGCAGAGCCACAGTTTGCCTGTAGTTTGAAAGGTGAGCTGATGCACACAAGCTGCAGTGGCTTTTCATCATCATAAAGATGCAGATATACCAATCTACTGTGTGTTTATGCAAATATGTACATCTCTGCACTTTAGCGAATCACATTCATTTCTAGCCAGATAAGTGTCTCCTCCCTACCTGATCTTTTTTCTAGAATAATCTGTGTCATCTAGGCAAACTCTGTACAATGATTGAATTCGTGGATATTAGACCAGACACATTCCCTAATTAGAAAAAATTATAATACATTGTGTAAATACATTTTTCTCAGTCGCTTTGGTACATTCCTCGAATCATCCCTATCTCTCCGAAGCAAATATTTATGTCAGTGAACATGTGAGTGAGTCAGAATGACTCCTTGTGTCATTGTTTACAAACTAGACAGTCAAAATGTTTAGCCATGTTGTCAATATAATAGTGTACTCTGTGTTTTCTGATGTAAACTATGGCTAAGTTTTGTTGACAGTGATTGAAAATGCACAAGACTGAACTTATTCAATATGGCATACCAGTTTCAACTGTATAAAGTTTTACATTGCAAGAGATAGGACAGGATTCACAGTTACCCCTTTACTGTTTGTACTGAGCATGTCTTATGTTGTTTATGCACCATGGTCTGTACGAAAAAACATAATTGTAGGTAGCTGTGTACTTGTATGCGAAAAATGACAATAAAGTTTGACTTTAACTTTGATTTTGACAGCGTGTTCAGCCATTTTGCATGTAGTGACTTATGCAATGAACTCATGCCTAGATGTTTTGGGGGGTAAGACTATTCAACAGAGAACCGGTATAATACATTGTGATCAGCATGACATAAGCAATTGATAATGTAGGAAACAGCAGACAATTGCACATAATCATTTGCATCAGTATGTCAAAGCATTTGCAATTTGTTCAAAACATTGAGAAATTGCTTTTATGATGTGCACAAGTGAAGATATGATGTGGGGGTTGAACAAGTAGTTTTGAGAATTTCAATGCTGAGATCAGAGAAATGTACTAAAGCGACTGAGAAAAACTGTAACTGGTTTCAAAATGCAAAAGAGCAAGCAGTGCACTTTCTCAGAGCGGCATGTCTGGGCCATTTCCTAGAGGCATTGTAGACAGCAGTAGCTATAAAGTGAATTGTGGAGGACACTCACATATATTCACTGATCAGACAGTGGTGTTTTACATGGAAACCACCTGTGGTCAACCTGATGACCAGAGGGAATCTGACCATCGTCCATCGCTGTATATGTGCACTCCTGCCATCATGGTTTCCACTGCCTGTGTATATTTGCCTGCATATAGCTAGAAATAGAAAGTCAACAACTGAGAGGCTGCACGTGAGAGACTTTTTTATTCAGCGCTTGCATTTATATACATTTATGACCATGACTGTGCTGTGTATGGAACATGAAATCAGAGACACTTTTTACCAACATCGTCTCTGTGTCATTAAAGAACATGACAGGCATGCTTCAAATAATAACACACAAACTGCAGTGTGTCCACAGTATGGGAATCTTGTAAATAAAGTTAAACACATATAATTAAGATAGATGTATTTATCTATTTTTGTTGTAATTTAGTCATTAAGGCCAGCCCTAACTGCCAGTATTTCTTTATCCTGATGCATTTTGGGACAGGAGTAAAGGAGACGCCTAAAGAAGCTGGAAAATTGTGCATTTGGCTAGACTGCTTGTAAGTTTTTGGCCTGGGGTGAGGGACTAATTGCAACATAGATAAATAGTGAATTATGAGCATGTTGGAAGGGATTATCTCTTAGTGATACCCTTGCCAAGATTTCTTCCGTTTTTCCCTCCTAATGAGGTTTCTGTGGGTGCTTTCATTGTTCTCACTGAAGCTCTGAAAGTTGTGTTCATTAAATGTTTCATAGTGTGGGTGTTATGAAGCCCTTTGCGAGTGTAACTGGGATTAAGGGCTACAAGAATACACTTGATTCAAGACTTTAGTTGAAATTTCTCACTTCGAGTGTATAAATTTAATTTGTGACTCATATAAATGAACTGACTTATATCCCAGAAAACCCAAGAAAACCACATTCGTAGCTTTTCTCTTTTATGTGGTTGCAGGAAAATTGCCACCTCCACTCCTCCGTATCGGCTCCTTGTAATTTTGATAATGTAGGCATTTACTGTTCGGCCATTGTAAGCAATCATGGATAAATAGCTGAAAGGTGCAGAGAAAAACACAAAGCATTGACTTCTTTCTTACTTGTTTTGAGATGTGAAGGGCCTCTCACAGTTTATAGACTGACTATGAGAGCTGCTGCTTTGTGACTGGCTGAGCTTTGGGCCGTGCCTGATGACCAGTGACCACTGGGTGGACCTGAGGACAGGATTATGTCCACACCTCTGCCCTCTCTCAAGCAATAATGTTGTTTTGAACACCTGTGGTTATGCTGTGCCTCAAAAAAATTCTCATCCTTGATGTTGACCAACAGCTATAATAACCAAGAGGTGAAAATATACAGACACAAGTGCACCTTCTTCTACCTAAATTAAGACAATTTTCTAATCTTTTCTTATCTGATGCATTTAGATCCTCTCTCCTCCTCTCATTATATATAAGAAGTTGATATCTTTAGTTTCTGTTAGTGTGAATGTAAGGCTCTTGCAATCAGTAGTTCAGTGCATGAGCAGGTGGGGGCTCTGGATCCCTACAGGGTGCTGCAGGATGCTGGCCAGATGGACATTTTACACATGAGGGGAGTTAATTGGATTGAAAAAACTGTTATAGAGGAAAGTATGGTGGGGTATTCAGACATTGGTCTCCCATTATAAATATCCGTGCTGCCACAGACTCAGTGCAAGGAGGGAAAACCTAGTACATTTTCTTCTTGTGCTTGTCATGTTTACATGCTAAATTTTTTTTTGTACAGATAAATTAATTCTGAAACACAAATGGACTTTTTTGCCTATGAGTTATACAAAAGTGTTATCCCGAATGCTTTTTTCTCTAACAAGTGAAAAGAAAATCATATTTAATTTTTACCAGCTTTACAGCTCATGACTTTTCCTAATTTGATGAGAATTGCTTATAAACATTCTTTTGAAATGATGACCTGTTTCAGAATTCTGCTACAGATGCATTGCTTCTGTTTGGGCTCTCAGAGACCTCAGCTGTAAAACTTGCTTAATAAAATGCATTTTTAATATGCTCTATATCTGTGATTGGTGCTGACTGTGTTTTTAAGCAGCACTAGTCCTCCTAAATCCCAAATAAGTCTATTTGGGTTTCTGTTATTGGAGTTTTATAATAGCTTGTTTATAAGAGGTCTAAAAGGGAATTAGACCTCTCTGGGGTCTAACTGACCTTAAATAATGTCACTGTGAAGACTGACATACTGTATATTTATTTGTCTGTAAATTACTTTTTCGCAAACAAAAATAATGTATATATCTGTGCATTAATATCCCACATGGTCATATATTTTATATATTTCTTCATTTGGTGTAATAATTGTGCTTTATGTTCAATTTTGCATGCACCATGTGCAAGTTCAGTTAATATAAAATACATGAAGATATATATATTCCACATTTTGGCACTAACTCTTTCAAAGACTACACTGTAAAAAAAAAAATCGTAAAATTACGGTAAAAAGTCTGGCAGCAAAGTTGCCAACCACATGCCGTCAAATTACAGTAAAAAACCTTAAATTATTTTACAGAAAAATTTTGTTTTTGAAAACGGATATTTACCGTAAACATTTTCTGTATTTTTACAGTCAAACTGTTGTTAAAAGAAAAAAAAATCTCATTAAAAAATTCTCTGTTGAATGTTAAACGAATGTATAAATCTGTATAAAAACCTAAAAATATTGCAGAAATACCTTAAAATTACATAATTAAAAAGAAGACTGCTGTTTTAATACAGTATTATTTGGTATATTTTTAAAATAATCCAATCTATCTACAAGAACTCCTTGTCAAAGTAAAGACTTTTCTATGTAAAGCAAACAGAAAATGTTGTAAATTTACCTTCAGATACCCTAATTTAAAGCCCAATACCAGTATATTAATAGATTTAAACTTTTATTTTATGCCATTATACAATCGATTTACAGTAAATTCCTGTTAAATATTGGTTTTATCCTGTACAAAAAACCAAGATCATGTAATATTAAGTTACAGAAACATAATTTTAACAGTTATTGCTTTATATAAACATTATTTGACAGTAATTACAGACATATCTCCAATAAATTTACAAGCTTTTACCATTAATGTATGTGGGTTTACTTTATATAAACATTATTTGACAGTAATTACAAGTAACTCTCCAATATTTCTACATATTTTTACCATTTAAATACGAGGGGTTACTTTATATAAACATTATTTGACAGTAATTACAGACACATCTCCAATAAATCTACAAGTTTTTACCATTAATGTATGGAGCTTTACTTTATATAAACATTATTTG